>NC_056610.1:24076092-24102852 GCF_018340385.1 Cyprinus carpio
TGCATTTCCTAATTATGATCGCAAAGACACGTGGTAAAATGATGGTGTTTCCATTAAACGATTTCTTTATCTGACTAAACTTAAAAAACTAATTTGCAATAAGTCATGCGATAGAGGCGAGGGCTTCATGTATATCACAGATACCCCACTGTGCCATTACTTTTATTTGAAGGAGCATGGAGAGCCGCTTCTGGATGCTTCTGCAATGTGCGGTGGCTGGGTATAAAACACAAGCATTGACTGAGTGGCTGTGATCAGCCTCTGGTGTCGAGCCGTAATGCAGCAAATATATTATCAAGGAAAGCCTCATTGAGATCGGCCACAGAATGCAGCAGCGAGTGGTCTTAACGAGCCGAAAAATCTCACACCACACCCCTTCTCTTCATCAGTTTACACTGGCTACCAAAGGTCAGATCAAATTTGAGGCGTACTGATGTTTGGCTCAAAGACAACAACTGGCCCTGCACCACATTCCCAAACTCACTAGTTCAAACTTATCCGCCTTAGAAAGCATCCTAAAAGCACAAATCAATATCACAGACCTTTTCTGGACTGTACCAGCTGCTGGAATAACCTCCCTATCTCAGTCCAAGCAGGGTCTAGCCATTCTTCGAGATCTTTTTTCGGCCATCACCTGGACCAACTAATACAAGCACTCACCATTTCTATTCTATTGTATTCAGATATATATATATGCTCTTCAATACGTATTCTGATTATTTCTATTGTTCTCCTTATTTGTAAGTTGCTTTGGATAAAAGTTCATAAATTATTAAATGTAAATGTAAATCTAGGTCTACTTTTCCATTCTCCCACAGCCAATCACGGCCCTAACTATTCAGGTTTCGACATCAGCCCACAATGAGCCCTTATGTTAAATCCCAGTAGGTTCTCCACCAACATTGTTCCCAGGACCAGGAGGGGGGATTTCAAGAAGATATCGGATAGAGGTCCTTGAGATTCATCTGTTCTCAGAAACCAGTCCATCATCATCTCATATCATGGAGAACATCATATTAGAAATGTCTGAGGAATGGATGCAGGATCAGGAGAATCACATTTTGATCTAATGTAATTATTTTCCACATCCAAGTTCTGGTTATAATATGCAAAAAAGTCTGAACATTAATCTCTTAATTCCTACTTATTAGTGAAACTTACCCAAAATAAAGGCTAAAAAATGACAATAGAAGTGTGGATGTATTTGAGTTTTGATTTCTGTTTTCTGTAGAGTTTCCAGTCTCTCTCAGAACCTCCCGAATCTACAGACGTGAATGACGATCCCTTCAGTTTCTCTCTTCTCGCTTGATGGTCTGAGAGAATCTGTCCATCAGCTGAGAGACAAACTGGAGGATTGGCTTCTAAAAGAGGAGCTCAAGAAGATCTCACAAAGAGGTAAAGTCCTGAGATTCATCTGCTCTCAGAAACCAGTCCATCATCATCTCATATCATGAGAACATCATATTAGAAATGTCTTAGGAATGGATGCAGGATCAGGAGAATCACACTTGCTGCATTTCCATTACAGATTTATGCAAAAAGTATTGTGAAATGATGGTGTTTCCATTAAACGATTTTATTCGACTAAAACTTAAAAAAACTAATTTGCAATAAGTCATGCGATGAGTGTTGGTAGGTTTACGTATATCACAGACACCCCACTAGCCATTACTTTTATTTGAAGGAGCATGGAGAGCCGCTTCTGGGATGCTTCTGCAATGTGTGGTGGCTGGTATAAAACACAAGCATTGACTCGAGTGGCTGTGATCAGCTCTGGTGTCGGAGCCGTAATGCAGTGTAAATAAGGGGTTATCAAGGAAAGCCTCTTATTGAGATCGGCCACAGAATGCAGCAGCGAGAGTGGTCTTTAACGAGCCGAAAAATCTCACACCACACCTCTCTTCATCAGTTTACACTGGCTACCAGTAGCTGCTCGCATCAAATTTGAGGTACTGATGTTTGCCTGCAAGACAACAACTGGCCCTGCACCAATATTCCTAAACTCACTAGTTCAAACTTATCCGACTTGTGGTGCCATCCTAAAAAGGCACAAAATCACTATCACAGACATTTTTCTGGACTGTACTCAGCTGCTGGAATAACCTCCCTATCTCAATCCGAGCAGTGGAGTCTAGCTATTTCTTCGACATCTTTTTCGCCATCACCTGACCAACTAATACAAGCACTCACCATTTCTATTCTATTTTATTCATATATATATATATGCTCTTTCGTTGGTCTGATTATTTCTATTGTTCTCCTTATTTGTAAGTTGCTTTGGATAAAAGTGTCTGCTAAATTATTAAATGTAAATGTAAATCTAGGTCTACTTTTCCATTCTGCCACAACCAATCACGGGCCCCATCCATATTCAGGTTTCGGGACATCAGCTCCGCCGAGCCCTTATGTTAATCCAGCCCTGACCAACATTGTTCCCAGGACCAGGAGGGCGGATTTCCCACGGCCCGGTAACCGAATTGTCAAGTCCCCCCCCCCCCCCCGGTGGGTGTGGTGTGTGCCGCCCCCCGCAGTTCGCTTTTTTTTTTTGGTTCTTTTTTGTACGCGCAAAAGCTAATTGTGATCGTCTGTATAAAGAACAAGCATGACTCGAATCGTGATGGCTGTGCATCGAGCCTGGGTCGGAAGGCAGTAAGCTAGGGCCCCAGCGTGCTAATTGACGGGCATCTATCCAGACGCAAGCGAGCATTACTTAAGTCTGCTCAAGCCAGTCCGGGCCGAGCACGAAATGGCTAGCCTACAGCATAAGACGAGTGTGATCTGTTACAGCAGGCTAGAAATCTACGACACAACAACTGTCTCTGCACGTTACACTGGCGACCAGTGCTGCTCGCATCACGTTGCAAGGTAACTGAGTTTGCCTGCAGACAACAAAATGGCCCTGCACCAATATTCTAAACTCACTAGTTCAACTTATCGACTGTGGGGTGCCATCCTAAAAAAGGCAGCACAAACTCACTATCACAGGACATTTTTCTGGGACTGTACTCAGTCTTGCTGGAATAACCTCCCTTATCTCAATCGAGCAGTGGAGTCTAGCTATTTCTTCGACATCTTTTTCCCATCACGCGACCAATAATACAAGCAAGCCAACATTTCTATTCTATTGATTCATATAATATATATATGCTCTTTCATTGGTCTGATTATTTTCTATTGGTCTCCTTCATGGTAAGTTGCTTTGGATAAAATGTCTGCTAAATTATTCAATGAAAGTAAATCGTAGGTCTATCTTGTACATTCCCCACAACCAATCACGGGGAACCATCCATATTCAGGTTTCGGGACATCAGCTCGACCGAGCCTTATGTTATCCAGACCTGACCAACATGTTACCAGACCAGGAGGCAGATATCAGAGATATCAAGAAGAGGGAAAGTCCTTGAGATTCATCTGCTCTCAGAAAAAGCGTCTATCCTCTCATTTCATGGAAAGCACCTCATATTGTAGACATGTCTCCTTAGGAATGTGGATGCGAGGATCAGGTAAGAATGTTCACATCTGTTCATAAAGTTCTGGTGATTTCCACAGTCACATTCACCAACATTGTTCCCAGCACCAGCAGGAAACCCACTTTCTCTTCGCAATGTAAGCTTCTGGGTAAGAAACCAGCAGTAAGAAGAACTCTCGGAGTGTGTTCATGTTCTTCCATGAGAAGGGTGGAAAGAAGAGTTTTTATAACTGATCGAGTCGTAAAATGATGATTTGCACAGATATCTGGTCATCTGTAGCTGTGGACTCGATGTGAACATGAACATGAAGAGAGTTCAGTTAACACGAAAAGAGCAAATAGATTCATAATTCCTGCATTCTGGTGTGTTTTACTCTCCATCAGGTTCCCATCAGCTCACTCTGATTGAACCAGTGAATTTAATTACCTAACGCTCTGTCTGAGAAAAAAGTACGTGATTACACAACCAACGACCACAGATCAGCGTATTCTGATACATCCAGACAGATTTGATTATTATCTTCAGGGGTATTGTGTAGAGAGAGAGTGTGTGGACGCTGTTACTGGGAGATTGACTGGAGTGGATTTGGTGTGTGTATCTCAGTGTCATATAAGAGCATCAGCAGGAACGGACGAAGTAATGAGTGTTTGTTTGGATATAATGACCAGTGCTGGAGTTTGTACTCCTCTCCCTCCAGTTACTTATTTATGCACAATAAAGTAGAGACTTATCTCTCAGTGAAGTCCATCAGCAGTAGAATAGGAGTGTTTGTGGTCACGGTGCAGGAACTCTGTCCTTCTACAGCGTCTCTGACACAATGAGCCTCATCCACACAGTCCAGACCACATTCACTCAGCCACTCTATCTCTAGGGGATCAAGGCATATGGATCATCAGGGACATTGAAGGGACATTTGAAGGGACATTTGTCTTGTCATGAGTAAGAGATCAGAGAAAATCTCCATTTCCAGGTTTTTAATGTCCAGGATGATGTTGTGAAGCAGTGATTAAATATTGTTTTCAGTTTGATATAATAACATTGTCATGGAGATTTTATCACATGTTTTTTGGTGCAGTCATCAGGATGTTGTCTGAATCCAGCTGTTTCTTGTCTTTTGTTCTATTGATGGTTGTTATTCTATCAGGCTTTATTGCAATTATATTTCTAAATTAAAATAACAGTAATAATAATAATAATAATATTTTTTGAATATGTTGAAATGGCTTTTACTATGGCAGTAGATACAATAACATGTTAAAATATGTGTTACATACATTTGTCTTGACAACTTGGACACAGCTGTCATCACTGAGTTTCATGGTCATCACCTGGATTGACCTCGACCCAGACCCAGGGGAAGGCCCCAAACTAACGCTTCTGCACACCCTTGAGAAGTAATGTCATATACACGCCCTAACCTGCTACTCCAGCTACCCACCACATGAGGGAGCCTTCTCCTGTGATTCTGACGCTACTGGTTCACGGTCCTGCGCATATTCATTCCTCTCACACTATAAATGAGACTCTCTTGTTCTTTCATCCCTTGCGATGTCTTCCAATATTTTATTGCAATTGAGCCTATTACTATTGTTGGATTTATCCCCTGATGCTTGACATTGCCGACTTTTGTCACGTGTTTTGGTTTGCATTTTGAATTTAATTGTTTGGATCCTGGTTTCCTTTTGGTTTTGACCGGCCTCGCCTGTGCATTGCGCTCGCGACGTCTGTGCCTGTATTGTCCATTAGAGGTGAAGTGCCACATACAGCCGAAGTATGGTAACCCAAACTCGAATGCCTGCTATGCATTTAAACAATCCAAAGTGCACACACACAGCAGTGAACACACACACAAGGTGGTAACACACCACACCCGGTAAGCAGTGGTCAGCCAATTATATGCTGTCGGCGCCTGGGGGAGCCCAGTCCAGTTGGTGGTGTTCGGTATGCCTTGCTCAACGGGCAACCTTAAAGTGTGGTGATCGGGGTGGACGGGAGAGATATAGCGAAGGATCGCGGCGAGTGTACAATTCATTTAACTCTGCCTCAGTTCTTTGACTGTTATTTCAATGCGCAGCAGGTCAATTTTTCCTTAATCCCGGGAGATTATAAAAAGGCTATAGATGATGTGTTAAGGTGGATGTGGTGTGTCAAAAGAGGAAAAAAAAACAAAAAATGAAAAGAAAAAGCGATACGCTAAGCATCAATCGGGTACTAATGTAAACGATTCGTAAGAATGGCATTGAGGTTTGCGTGTAATTTTGAACACCACGATAGTGTAGCAGTAATTGATGTTTCAAGTAAGACAAATTGTCTGGGAGCGAGCAATGCCAACGGGGGCACTGAATTACGATCGCTAAGACACGGCCAGTCATCATTTAGAGTGATTAGATGGAAATGGCTGTATAGTTGGCGCGATCATTACTTCTCGAGACCAAATATTTTCCATCCAACGAAGCTATATCTATACCAGGGAGTTTTTTCAAATCCGATGCCCGCATGGTTGCCAGCCCATGCAACCCTACCCCGCCATACACCCTCCCCCCCCCCCCCTACCCCCCCCCAGCGGCAAACATGACACGAGATCTTGCCCGCCAAAGCACCAGGCAGTTTTATCGCGGAGCTAGTGCTTGCGTCTTTTCATCGACCAGCCCACACTGCTGTGCGTTCAAATCTGAGACCGTGCAAGGCCCCATGTTCGATCGAACCAGCTGCGATGAGCTACGAGGGAGAGCGCCGCGCTCGCAGGGCAACCACCAATTGTTCGTCCCCGCTCAAAGACCAGGGCTCTCCTCGAGTAAATAACCTGGACTCATACTGGAGGCAGCATGCAATTCTTTTAACGAGCCTGGGCCGCGCCCCAGATCTCACTGTTTACCGCAGCAAAGAAGCCTCACTCGGTCCTTTCCTGCCATGGTCAGACTTCCACCTGGCTGTTCTTCCACCCTGGCTTTTCTTGCGCCCGCAGCGAACGTTTGACCGGCTGCCTCTTCACTAGCGTTCCTTAAGTGCAGACCGTGTGGGGGTTGCAAATTTTAATAAATTTTTTTAGAGTTGTGCATCGCATCACGTTTTGAAAATGGTAAGGGCTACTGATAGGGCGATTACAATCCGTTTGTGGAACCCTTACTGTACATGGTGCATAATAAAAACCATTCACCGAGATGATACAGACAGGTAAGTTTCATGCAATTCTTCTGCCCAAAGGATCAAGTTTATATTAATGGACAAATTATTTGGTCACCATTTTACTGGCCGCAGGCTATCACATCAGATATTTATTCTAAAAATCGCCACAACTGCCTCTCGTATTTTCCGCTAGAAGGGGACAGCAAGTTGTGACTAGAAATTGTCCCTTCTGTTTGATCCTTTTTAGGACTTGCAATATGAAAAGAGTACACAGCGGTAAAATATCTTTTAGAAAAGCATGCTCGTTGAAAGTGAATAGCAAACATAACTTGCACAATTAAACGTTACTCACTTGCTATGAAACATGTCTAATTGGTACACTGATGTTAACATGACGTAAACATGCTTTATCGTTTTTCACACAAAAGCAACAAGTCCATAACATACAAACGTGGGAAAACAGCATTCTCAAATTTATCCACTTTGGACAGTGTTTAAAAAGGCTGGAAAGGCCAAAACAAGAGGGAAAATATGCTTTTTTTCCAACAGGCAACATATTAATGGGACGAGGCTGAGTAGGGAATTGTCAAAATCAGAGCGATCCAATTGCTAAACCGGCAACACAGTAGGCGTACCCAGGCATTTTTAGCTTGCCCCCGTCAAAATGTTACAAACCCCTTCTAACTTTCATCACATGCCAACAACTACAGCAAGCCGCAGCAAAGCATGTATCTCTGCTTATCTCCTGCAACACCGGCCAAGCCAATCCCAGTTATTTTCCAGGCCTGTGTATTTACATAAACCCCTTTTTGATTTCTTTTTCAGTGTCCTCCTGCTCATGTAGCGAGACTATTCGCATAAGGTTGCCTCTGCTCAGCAGTGCAGGCGTGCACCAGTTCTTCAAGACATTCATACACCCAACAATTTCCCAAGGCCTACATGCGACAGCACACACCCAGGTCTAAGCAAATGTGAGGGCTGCCTCCATTTGTTAAACCATTGCCCACAACTCTTCTGCTCCATCATGCACTAGTAATAACCATTTTTCTGTTCAGAAGCGGGTCCTCCACTGCCCGTAGTAAAACGCTACGTGTGAGGCTTGCCTCCGCTAGCAGTGCAGGCTGACACCGGCATGGTCTTCAGGATACACTTCCTGCGGCCGACCAAGCACGTGAAGCAAGTGTCGAAGCTGCGTTCCACTGCAACACAGACCCTCACATCTCAGACCTGTCCTCCTGGTACTACTTACCCCATTTTTCCTTTTCAGTCGGCCTCCAGCTCCCGCCCCTAAGCAGAACACCTAGCGTAAGACGGGCATGGCGGACTAGATTGTAAGGCACGGTGCAGACCCAGCACACCAATTTTCCGACAACGCCCCTACGCCCTACATCATGGCCTGCAGCCCAACAACAGTCACTTACACCGTGTTGAGAGGCGGCCTCAATTAAGGGAGCAGGTGTTTCCCGACTTGTGCCCCTCCACTTCAAAATCTATTGACTCACGATATGATGTCCCTTCTGGAGACATCCAAAGCCTGTGAAACATGTATCAGAAGGCAGCACCAGAAAGCTTCTCTTTCCTCACTACTATCAGGCTCTCTCTTCAATTCTCTGTTCTGCACCTACCCATCACTCCGAAAAGCCCTTGGCATTCGGCCCCACGGATGCCTGCCATTTCCCTCCTCTTTTCCACTCTTTCTTCCACCTCCCGAGCTATCCCAGCGTGAGCACGCCGCCTCCGCACGAATGAGCAATATCCTCCGCCAGGATGGCTCCAGCAGTTAGCGTTCTCGCATCGCATGTTGGTCCCTCCTCCCTCTTTTCCGCAATGCCACACCCCACCCATCCCCTCTGAACTCTCACTTGCGCAGGCCCTAAAAGGCTCCCGTAGGGGCGCCCAACCCAATTCCCAGCACAGTCCCGCAGCGAGTTCCCACTCCTGCAGGAGCCTTGGCGACTAATTTTACACACTCCGGCCAGCAATGCCCCTCCTTCCCACAGGAGCCTTATCTTAATTCCCACACTGACTGCAGCAGTGCCCCGCTACAGCAGGAGCTCTTTGCCAGATTTCCCCCACTGCCAGATGCTGCTCATGCAGCAGCCTAACCTAATGCCCACACAGTTCATCACTCCAGAAGGAGCATTACCTAATCCCCACAACTGCCACATGCAGTGCTCCCGCTCCTTCATTGATCCTTTTCTTTTTCGGCCATTTCACCCACGCAGCAGGTTCCCGCTCCCGTAGGAACTTTTCTCCATTTCCCCACTGTTGCAGCGGCCACGGCTCCATGAGGGGAACGCTCACGTGTTCCCATGCTCCCTTGGGAACCTTTCCGTATTCCCCACTTGCGCCAGCGGTGTTAAGCTCCACTTTGAGGCCTTGCCGTCCTCACTGCCACAGTTCCTGCTTCAACCAGAATATCTTTGCCTTCTGCAGAAACCATTTTTTTTTCTTTTAGATGCCACAGCAGCTGACCCGGCTTCACGCAGAAGCCAATTTCACTTTTCAGATGCCGTAGCAATTCCCACAGGAGTTTTCTTTTCAGATGCTGCAGCAGTATCTGCTCCCGCAGGAGCTCTTCCGTATTTCCGCAGCAGTCCCCGCTCCCGCAGGAGCTATTCCATTATTTTCCCATTTTCCATTATTGCCATAGCAATGCTCGCTTCTGCAGAAGCTTTTCAGAGATGCCAGAGTGTTCCCACTCCTGCAGGAGACTCCATGCCTACTGCCGCAGCAGTAGCTGCCTCAAAGGAGCCTCTATTCCATATCCCCACTGCCCGTAGTGCAGCCTGCCCCTACAGTGAGCTCTTCCATATTTTGCCTACCGCCGCAGCAGTGCCAGCCTCGCAGGAGCCTTTTCTATCCTTCCTACGTGGGGCCAACTAAGCAATTTCGAAATCTCCAGCAGTTTCCCCAACCTCTTTCTTTCAAGTGGACGCTTCCACAGAATCAAATTCTCTTCCTAGACACTGCTGGAACAACAATTATATACCAAAGGACGTCCAGCACTCATAACTAACCATTAGACCCAGCTTTTTCGGGGGAGTTGTAGAAATGTTACTCGGTGCGCATGTTTCTTGTATCTAATTGTTTTTTCTGGGTGGAAGCACTTTTGGGGCTTGGAGCCGTACACGCCCGAGCCTCAGACCCCTCGGCGTCGCGGAACGCATTGAGCAGGTGGGTGGGACAGGGGTGGGCCATGTGGGCTCATGGTGAGTCCTTTGCCGGGCTCGGAGCTGTCTTCGCCCGGAGCAGCACCCCAAGCCATGCATATACCGTTCTTCTTAATTATAAGTAAAATGTGAAACTCGTGAATGTGGGTTTTCCGTGCGGGAGGCGGAGAGGGGGGGGCCCGCGTTCAACCCCAGACATGGGACGGTGTATTCAGCCACCTGCCCAGAGACCAAGCCGCCCCATCAACATGTGGAAGCACTCCCCTCTGCCTCCCAGCCCACCAGCCATCATTCTGCTTTCAGCCCACCAAACCCCACTGCACTGATGCTGTGGCCGCCTGGGCCACACCTGGCCAGCCGGGACCTTGAGCCTCTGGGATGGCTGTATGCTGGCTCTGGCTCCAGCAGTGCATAGACACAGGCCTGACTCCGTGGCAAGGATCCGGCCCCGCCTGCAGGACTCCTGACTGGGATAACCCCAGTGGACTGCGCACCGGGTCAGGCCCCTGGGGCCCCCTGCATGATACACAATACAACCCGATTAAGCAGCTAAGACAATGAAGAACTATTCACCCATTCGACAAAAATATATAAACCACTGGGCCAAAGGAAGCAAAATGCAGTGACAGAGTTTATTGAGTAACCCAGACTGAACTGATGATTGTGCCACGAGTAGCTTGCTTTGACCATTTATTTTCTGTGCAGAGAGCCGCATCTTACTCATACAGAACACAGAAATATTGCCAGTGTGGAAACTTTCCATCTGTGTGCCAGTTTCCACTTTATAATACTTACACTTGTTCAGATGTAAGGCATTTATAAGTGATTAGTTAAAGGTTTAGCTCCTGCGTACCTAACTAGTCTTCTACCACGCTACAATCCATCACGCTCCCTAAGGTCACAAAACTCTGGACTTTTGGTATTACCTAGGATAGCAAAGTCCACTAAAGGAGGTAGAGCTTTTTCGCATTTGGCTCCCAAACTCTGGAATAACCTTCCTGATAATGTTTGGGGTTCAGACACATGCTCTTTGTTGAAGTCTAGATTAAAAAACGCATCAAGTTTTATTGCATAATATAATTATTGCTGTTAATAGTGTTCATCGTCTATTTGATTACATCTTTAATTGATTTTCCATACATTTCTGCCATATGAACATAAACTGACAGTCACCACTGATAAGCTACTACGAAAAATTGTAGAAACGTAATTTTCTGTAAAGTTGCTTTGCAACGATTTGTATTGTAAAAAGCGCTGTACAAATAAACTTCAATTGAATTACATTGACTATTATCGAAATCAGGCTGGCAGCGGACTACCCGTATATGCAGGCAGAGCGGTTATGTACGGGGCCGGTCTAGGAATTCTTTTCAGAGGTCTGTTTAGGATGGTAGTACCATTTTTATAAAAGGGGTTCAACATCGCTAAACCTCACCTAAAAGCGGCCGCTTGAGACGTTATCTCAAACACGATGTCTAGATTGTATAACGGTCATCCTAGAGCTCAAGACGGTTCGGGTCTTATGGTCATGGCTCGTAAGAGTTTGTATAAACCACCTGGTATAAGGAGGCGTGGCCATTCGATAAAGAAAACAAAGCAAAGATTCAAGAAGCTCTCAGTTACACCCAGAAAGTGTAAGAAGATGCTGTGGTTAAGAGATCCGTAAAAAATCATGGCGTTACTGCACTGCGTGTCGTGAAAGTGCATCAAGTCCGAGTTGAATTTATGTACAGTCCCGCTGATACAGACGGTTATCGAGAAAAATGGCTATTTAGAAGTACTGCCATTATCGGCTATATCGGATTCGTCATCTTTGGGAACCAGTGAAGATTACATCAACCTAAATAACACACTGTTGTTTCTACGTCTTAAAATCATGAGACCTCATGGGGCTGACATTCCAGGCACTGCAAAGGTATACCTAATAAATTACCCCGGAGTAACTATATTTTCAGAAGTCGATGTCAGTCTCGGTGACTGCCTGATATCTCAGAGTTCAAGCGCGTATCTTTACCGATGTATCATCAAGATTCTTCTCAACTACAGCAAAGATATGCTGGAATCGCTTTTCTCAGTGGGTCTGTTTTTCAAAGACACAGCAGGACAGATGAATGAGACTGACCCTGTGGGGCGTAACGCAGGTCTGACCAAGAGATGGCACTACACAACTGGAAGTAAGGTTGTGGAACTGTTGGTACCTATTCACAGCAAAATTTTCTTTCAAGAAAATTTAATGCTAAATGGTGTCGACATAAAAATTCAAATGATCAGAGGACAAGACGATTTCTGCCTGATGACCGATGAGGATGGGTGAGGCTATAAATTAAAGTGTGAATTCACTTTCGCGAAATGAGCAGCTCTGAATCTATCCTGGCGCCCCTCAGCTGAAGTTAATTATATTGGACGACAGATCTTGGCTTTCTGCATTAACATAATTTCTAAAGGGACTAACTATAGGCCTATTAGCCTATACCTTCTATATAAATGACTAAACCAGCAACAATATAAAACATTTACACTGTATGTGACTAGGCAATAGTAAAGCACTTTTTTCTTAAGGCCTACACTGCTGCTATGGACGGACACCAGTTCCATTGATAACGACGGAACTTGCAACAATAGTTTCTTCTGGGAAACACACCCCAGAGACACAGTGAGTGTGTAGTGTGTGACGCCGGATGAAAGAGTGTTGTTTAAAGGCGTTTTGTGGCAGATTAAAAGCTAATAGTATACAGAGGCTGCTCCTTGCTATGTGGGCTCAGCTGACTGATGGGGGGACTCTCTCTCTCTCTCTCTGTGTGTGTGTGTGTGTGTGTGTGTGTGTGTGTGTGTGTGTGTGTTACAAATATTAGCCGGTTGCTGAAGAATAGGAGAAAATAAAAAAATAAAAAACTCGAGAAAGAGTTTTGTCTATGAAAACTTCATTCAAGGGTTCATTTTTATTTTAAATGAAATTTGCATTCATTTTATTTTAAATGTTTTGTAAATCTGTTGAGCTGCTGCATTTAGTTGAATGAGCACCCCTGGGGGCTTCTGGGGGGATACCGCACCCGGCGATTGTCTGAAACTGGATTGCACTGTATTTTATGTAGATAGCATTTTATATTTTCAAACTGTCTTAAATTCAATTTTAAATCACGTTGTTAACATGCATTTTTTAAAGATCCTTGTTTTATTTTTTTTCGGATTATTTTTTATGATAGGTTTTATACTTATTTGGTAATGTAAAGCACTTTGAATTACCATTGTGAGAGTGAAATTGTGCCATAGTAAATAAATCCTGCCTTGGTCTAAAGAAGTGATTGTGACTTTTTGTCCGTTTATTAGTTATTGATTTTTAAATATGTCTACATAGTTTATTAACTTCCTTTTGTGTTTGAGCTTATGTTTGTATTGTACAAGGTTAAAATAAAGAAAATGCAAGAATTTTACCGCTGCAACTAGCCTGAATTCAACCATTTGTTGAAACCTTTTATTTGAATATTTAAAATCATTCCAAATATTGTAACAACTATAAAGTTTTAAATTGTTCCATTTTTATTTTATTTCAGTTGTAGTTTAGCAATTTTTGTTGGGCGATTTGGTGTCATTTTGTATTAGTTTAATATATTTTATTTTTTATATTAATTTTCAGATTTAGTTATTATTGAGATAAAAAAAATGGTTTAGCAACTAGCTGAATAAGTTTTTAATATTATGTTAGGTTTCTTTTATAATAATATAATAATGAAAGTTATTCTGAATTTATAGATAAACTAAATTTAGACCACACGATGTTAACCAAAAGCCTGCATGTCAGATAACGTTTAAAGGTATGCAAAAAAAAAAGGTGATGTTGAGAAAAGCTGCGCATTGGTGGAGACATTCACCTGATTTGTAACTTTCCACAGGGTTAATGCAACATTTTTAAGTGGAAGTGTAACTTAACGGTACAATCGTGTGAAAAACCGATGGTTGCGTGTTTTAGCACATGTGGTTAACACTAACATCGCGCCCCCCCAAAAATAGAACAGGAAACAAAAGTGTGTGAGAGCAATAGGAAAGTGGTTTAACACACCAGTATACCCCATCAGCAGTATCAAGAGCAATATTCATGTTAATATTAATGCATGATCTGTAGTGGATGGTGACCCCCGATTATAAAACAGGAACTGAGATCTCAATTGCTGCTCCAAACACTTCAAAAACATTTCTACACATCTAGCTGTCTATTTCTTTTATGTTTGCACAAATATTATGCAAAAAGCTGAAAAATAGCAGGGTCTCTTTTTTTTTTAGCTGATTTAAAGTATGTTGATGCAAATTTGTGTGAGGAGAGAAGACACAGACGAAGGACAAGAAAGGAGCGGCGGATAGAGTGATGTCGAGCTGGAGGGAGGAGTTTTCCATCAGACGGGAAGCGGAGCTTGCTGGAGCCCTGAGCCAATCAGAACACCAGGTGTGTTGTTTAAATGGAGTAAAGACGGAAGTTAAGAAAGTGACAACCCAAGTGAGTTTATGCTGCGGGGGAAGAAAATTCGGTCTAATTATATAACTTTGGTTCTTCTAAAAGAAACCCGCTGGCTGATGTTGAAGAAGTAAATGTAAAGTTTCATTGGGTGGGGAGTTTAGACTTAGTAGATAGAGAGAAATTGTGAAACCACAGGGAAAGTGCTGAAATTAAATGTTCTGCATCTTTGGAAAGAGGAAGATAATAGTTCATGCCTTTTTAAACTCAGTTCTGTAGAAAGCGGTGAATTGTGAAAACCTGGAACACACCCAATTTCATTCTAAAAATCAAAATTAAATGAGCAATTTGGCAATTTATGTTTAGAATATTGCCAAGATGGTTAGCACTATGATATTAATTTCATCATAATTAAGTCAAGTCAATTTTTAATTATAGAGCACAACATTAGTGCTTTACAATAAAAGGTTACTTTAAAAGCAATAGAGATCAAAAATTAAAAGGGGAAAAAATAAAATAAAAATATTTATATATAGACATTAAAAAAAAAAAACATAAAAAGAAATTAACACACAAACAATCAAACAAAAGCAAGATAAAAATGAGTCTTTAAGTTTGATTTAAAAACACAGAGCGATGGTGAGGCCCTGGTAATGAGGGGTAAACTGTTCCACGAGTTTAGGGGCAGTAACAGCCGAAAGCTCTGTCACTTTTTTGTGTTACAGCGGTGACCGTGGGACAGATAAAAAGAAGCTGGTTACAAGATCTTAATGACCTATGAGGTTGTATTCTGGCTGGAATAAGATCACAGATATAATACGGGGCTGACTTTTGCAATGCCATGTTTACAAAAAGAAGAACCTTAAAATAAACTCTGAATTTGAATAGGGAGCCAGTGCAATGACCAGCAAGTACAGGAGAAATATGGCTCCCTCTTGTTGGTCCTGTTAACAATCTGGCTACCCGGACAGAGATAGAGTGCTTTGAGGAAGGCCGACAAACAGAGAGTTACAATAGTCCAGCCTGAGATTAGTGCATGGATGGACAATTTCAAGATCTTTTCGAGATCGAGAGAAAATGTTTTTACTGTCTCGCAACAGATCTGAGGTGGTGAAAGAAGCTACTATTTGCGCAACCTGCGTATACATGCTGTTCAAATTGTGTTAATGGATTAAAAATGGACCCCTGGATTTTTTACATTGGTGCTCTAAGATATCACTAAGGAAACCTAACCTACTTGTAAGAGTTAGTATTGAGTGCACGGGGGCCTAGCAGAAGCACTCTCAGTTTTGTCGTGTGATGTGCAAAAAAATTAGCTTCTAAGTTCTCACTTCACAAACATGCCCGAGAAAAGAATTTGTAAAGAAGGAGGCCTTTTCTAAGCTCTGATTTGAAGGTAAAGTTGGAGGTCATCATGAAAGTAATGATAATTAATATTTTATTTCTGGAGAATGGAGCCTAGGGGAAGCATGTAGTCGCGGAGAGTAAACATAAAGGGCCAAGAATCGAACCCTGAGGAACACCATTACGGCCGGGGGCAGAGGTGAGGTGAACGACCCAGTATTTACCTGAAAACAGTCTACCCTTTTAAAATAAGGGCGGCCTGAACACTGACTGACACAGTGTATTGATTTCAAGAGGATGTCATGGTCAAAGGTCGAATTGCTGCACTCAAATATAAACAGCATTAAGAATGGCAGATGACCCTAATATTATTTACGTACTTATCCCCAGTTCTACCGAATGTTATGCAAAAACATAACTTAGGCAAATAAGCAATTTAAAGTTATATAGATATATGTGTTTAATAAAAAAAAAAAAAAAAAAAAAAAAAAAGGAGATAAGCTATATGAAGTTCGCGAGAAAGAATTAGCTTCAGTTGGTTTTTTTTGGAAGTATTCAAATAAGACATTCCACAAAGAAGTAAGTAAATACTTTTTAAAAGTAATTTTCTAAGCTAGCGGGTCTGAAGAAACCTAATTTTTGGTGCTTATCCTGTGGTCTGTGTGGGTCCTAGTGCCCAGTATAGTGATGGGGACACTATACTGTCAACATGCACCATCTTTTGGATGAGACGTTAAACCGAGGTCCTGACTCTCTGTGATCATTAAAAATCCCAGGATTTCTTTTGAAAAGAGTAGAGGTGTGACCTCAGCATCCTTGCCAAATTTGCCCTCTGGCCTCTGACCATCATGGCCTCCTAACAATCCCCATTTCTACCAATTGGCTTCATCACTTTGTCTCCACCAGTAAGCTGTTGTGTGGTGGGCGTTCTGGCGCACTAGGGCTGCCATCGCATTATCCAGGTGGAGGTTGCACACTGGTGGTGGATGACGAGATCCCCCCTCACAATGTAAAGCACTTTCACATAAATCATCTGAAACATTAAAGCAGATACTTTACTTGCATTTCATATGTGCTCTGTGTATATAAAATCAGTTTTGTAAATTTTACCAAAATGTGACGTCTCATTTTTGACCTACATATAATAGAGCTAAATTTTTCAGAGCTGTGACATGATCAGGAAACCATGTTTAAGAAATCAACCCATACCACCAAAATTAAGACACATTAGACAGTGCGTGTTTACAAAACAATGTGGTTTAATAATCTTATATTCATAACCATCTCGTAACTCGAGCTGAAGGGAAGTGATGTAACAGAATTTTTTAACACACTGAAACACTGCAGAAAAAGAAAAAACATGGTTCAAAGTAGATTAATAATTGAGGGACATTCAGATCACTAGCATAAATTACTGTATAGCCCTTACTTATATAGTTAGGTATTCTGTACCCAGTGGTTATGCAGCTTGACTCCTAAGGTTGTGGGTTCGAGTCTCGGCCGTCAATAATAACGACTGAGGTGCTCCCTTGTGCAAGGCACCGAACTCCTCCAGCACTACTCCCCTGAGCGCTACAGCATAAAATGGCTGCCAACTGCTCCGGCGTGTGTTCACAGCTGTTTGTGTGCACTTTGGATAAGGTTAAATGCAGAGCACGCAATTCTGGAGTATGGGTCACCATACTTGGCTGTATGTCAGGTCACTTTCACTTTATATAGCCCTTTCATAATACACAGTTTCAAAGCAGCTTTACAGAAAATGCATTTAGCAGATTAGAGCTGCATGCACACTACAAAATAGATACACCTGGTGTGAAAAAGTTTTTGCCCCCTTCCACTGTTTTTTATTTTTTTGCATATTTGTCACACTTGAATTCTAATAACTGGTTGTGTCACCCTTTGAAGCAACAACTGCAATCAAGCATTTGCAATAACCGGCAATGAGTCTTTCCTTATCGCTGTGGAGGAATTTTGGCCCCTCTTCTTTGCAGAATTGTTTTTAATTTAGCCACACACTGGAGCATGAATGGACCGTTTTAAAGGTCATGCCACATCATCTCAATCAGTTTAAGTCCAGACTTTGACTTGGCCCTCCAAAACCTTAATTTTTTTCTTAGCAGGCCATTGGAGGTGGGATTGCTGGTGTGTTTTGGGATCATTGTCCTGCTGCAGAACCCAAGTGCGCTTGAGCTTGAGGTCACAAACTGATGGCTGGACATTCTCCTTCAAGATTTTCTGATAGAGTGCAAAATTCATGCTTCCATCAATTATGGTGAGTCATCCAGGTCCTGAAGGTGCAAAGCAGCCCCAGTCCATCACACTACCTCCACCATGTCTGACTGCTGGTATGATGTTCTTTTTATGAAATGCGGTGTTGGTTTTACGCCAGATGTAATGGGACACACACCTTTCAAAATGTTCAACTTTTGTCGCATCAGTCCACAGAATAAATCTTGGGGATTATCAAGATATTTTTTGGCAAATGTAAGACAAAGTCTTTGTGTTCTTTTGGGTCAGCAGTGGGGTTTTGCTTTTGGAACTCTCCCCTGGATGCCATTTCTGCCCAATCTCTTTCTTATTGTTGAATCCACGAACACTGACCTTAACTGAGGCAAAGTGAGGCCTGCAGTTCTTTAGATGTTTGTTCTGTGGTTCTTTTTGCTGAGGCTCCACTGATGAGTCGTCATTTGCTCTTTTGTAAAGTAATTATGCTTAGGCCAGCCACTCCTGGGAAGGTTCACCACTATTCCAAGTTTTCTCTATTTGTGGATAATGGCTCTCTCTACGCCTTAGGAAAATGGTTTTTATAACCCTTTCCAGACTGATACATGTAAAGTATTTTATTACTCATATGTTCTTGAATTTTCTTTAGATCAAGGCATGATGTGTTGCCTCTTTAAGACATGCTTCACTTTTCAGACAGCTTCTATTTAAGTGGATTTCTTGATTCAACAGGCTGGCAGTAATCAGGCCTTGATGTGGCTAGTAAATTTAACTCAGTTTTCTAAATAATGTGGTTAATCATAGTTTTTTATCCATGATTTAACAGGAGGGGCAGTTAATTTTTCGTGTAGGGCCAGGTAGGTTTGGACTGTGGTTTTTTCCCTGAATAAATGAAATCATCATTTAAAAATGCATTTTTGAATTTACTTGCATTATCTTTTTGTGTAATATTACATTTTTTTTTTAAGTGTTTTAAATATGCAGCAAAAATATAAAAAAACAGTAAGGGGGCAAAAACATTTTTCACGGCACATATAGACAGTACAATTTTGTGACAATAAGATATATATATATGTATGTGTGTGTAAAAACACTAATAACACATACTAACAAAACCTAATTTATATACAGAGCTTGACATTATAGTAGTTACATACACCTATACACTCAATCACTTGGGAAAAGGTGGTGTAGAAACAATTTCCCTTAGAAATAAAAAAAAAAAAACATACTGTAATAATCTTTGTATCATTTACATTTTTCAAAAAAAAAAAAAAAAAAAAAAAGTCATTTGTTTAGTTTTACTATGTATAGCCAACAATATATAAAGAGCTGGGTGACAATATAATTAATTATATAAAAAAAAAAAAAAAAATAACACTAATTTTCATTAAAAGCAAGAAAGATTCAACTGTTTTGAATGCATTTATAGTTTCTGCCTTTTTTTTATCTGGAAATTGAACCCTAAACTGTTTGGCTAGTAGAAACAAATACAATTTATAACCAACACTACAGTACTTTAAAAGCAATTATGTGTGCAGAAGCCCTTAGACATTATCAGGCCTTTCTCAGATCTTTTCCAGTATTTGAGGAATGAAATTGAAGACATTATTAATGCGAAATATTTATCTGTAAACAGAAGTACCAGTAAACCAGGTCAGAAATTAACTTTTTCCATTTAGGAAAACATTTATGAGGTCAAATTTTGTCACCACCTTAATAATTGTATCTGTGTTGTCTTTAATGATCAAATACTTGAACCAATTTACTTCAGTCATTAAAATACTTGAAACTGTTTGCCAATAACAGTTGGATGTTTAAACTTGTATCTAAATAACACATTTAAAAACAGGAGCCAATATGGCTGCAATATTATGACAACATTTTAAATATATATCATTGCTCTTGGTATTGTAATAATGATTATTAATGCTGAATAATGAAAACATAACTTTTTTTGTGTTTTGTGTATAGGTTCTGGGGAAACCCAGAACAAACTCCCGTTATTTCACCAAATCCACAAAATGACTACTTTAATGTACATCTTTCTGCACCGTGTTTGTTTATGATAGGAAATCACCAGCGCAATCCCCTGTTAATTGCTGACCCGCGTAAACGTTAAAACACGTGACTGCTTCAACTCACTCCCCGACAGACGAAGCAATATTTGAACGTTTTAACCCCCTCGTTTTAACTCTCATCTATCACCTGTTTACTCTCTTCACTAATTACTATATCCTCTAAACTCAGTCCTAGCAAGCTCAGGTTCTCTGTGACTTTTTTTAACTTCCAGCTGCTTTGAAATGTTTACCTGATGTCCAACATCTGCTGTGTATTGTTACTTCAATTGCTTTACTTGAACTAAGTGAAAAAAAGCACTTGGGGGTTCCTTAGTTAGGCAGTTCGATCATTGAAGTTATTGTGAGACTAGCGTCTTTAGTGCCTGGCGCGTCAAACCATACACCTCCTTCCGCTGCTGCTTTTGGAGCGACCCTGAATTGTTTCGTAGATGAACGTCCAATCCTAGTTACTGGAGCTCCTCTTTCCTTCCTCTCTTCTTCCTTCGTATCCTCTTTGTCTGCCGAGTCACGGCACTGCGAGCGTATTCCTCGTCAGCACATGGCGACGATTCTGTTGGCGAGACACGATCACCGATGAAAAAGACACTTACCCATACGATCTACATATACTGAGTACGCTGTTGGTAATTCCCGTTATAGTCGCTACTGCGAAATAGCAGATTTACTACAAACTGTCATGACTCACCATGAAGCCGTTTCCACCAGTTCCGTGAGACAGGCAGCAAATAAGAACTATTCACAAGGTTCCATGCAGGTGCAAGGATACGAACCACTCAGGGCCCCGGTTTCCCGCACGAACGGTCTTGCTCTGCTTAAGGGTAGTTCCCCGGTAACCTATTTCCGTTAACCTCATAATCCTCCTTACACCTTTATGGCGATGACTCTATCCGCCCTGACCCTTTCGCACGCTCTCGTTAGATCTGTAGCTGTCCTCATTTCAGTCCAACTTTCGTCTGAGGTTGGTCTGTATCCTATTCTTACAAGCTCTCCTCTTAAAGCTTGTTTGCCGCTCAAGACTCACGTCCGCCACCACTGTGCAGCCAGTCCTTTAAGAACTCAGCGCAGACGCGCAGTACACAGGTCCCACTAGTGGTATTTTCTGACCAGGTTGATAGAGCTCCCCTTTTACTTTACCTTTAGGGTACCATTTAAATACTAAATACCTTAAATAGGTTCGCCAATGGATACCGGCCTTATTTAATGAATGTGGACCTTTATTTGGTATCGAGAAACTCATCGGGCTGGTAATGGTTAGATCTAGCTATCTGTCGTAATGTCCTTAAAGACAGCTTTACATGAGTGGCACTCGACTCTTTGCTAATTAAAATCATGCGCCCCCACCTTGTGGCTCTGCCAAGCTGTCTAAGATCCTCTAACACGGTGTAGTCCTGGTGGTGTCCCATATTCAAGTCGATCCAACTCTGGTCCGCGCTCCCAGCGTGTCCTTGTATATGACCTCACAGACGTGCAGTCTGTCTGCGGAGCCCCTCGCAAAAAAAAAAAAAGAAAAAAACAAAAAAAAAGATTTAGGGGGGGGCCGAGGGGTCCATGTAAAGTTTTTTATTTAATTCTGCCGAACTTGAGCCCCTTTTGTACCCTTTGCTAGCGTGTCTAGTATTAGAAACATTCTCCCTCCACCAAGACAACTCATTATTTCGCTTCTGGAGCATTCTCAACCTCGCGCATTAGCCTGGTTAACGTGTCGGCATTTTTCGTTTACCGCCTGCAGCCGCTCGCTTGCAGCGCATCAAAGGTTTTTTTGCTAACACCAGGTGAAGCTGCTCATCGAGCTCGTGGGAGAGGGCTACGTCCTCCGCCGCACGCTCAGCGGTGTGTCTGGTGTGTTCCCACTAGATCCCCCCCGCCCTACGCCTTCTGCTCCATCCCGTGATTGCGTGAGTCCCCGTACAATTCAGATTGTAAAGTCCCTTACCATTGTTTACTCCTACCAGTATAATATACAGTCATTTTTCTAAGTCATTAAACCCATGTCAAGAAGGGTATCCCAGTTGGCCCACACGGGCTCCGGCATGGTGGCTTAATTATCGAGGGCTCCCCCAGTCGTCTACCCGTCACCACATATCCGTGTTGCCACTCTTCCTGTGACCAATTGATAATTTAATTAATAGTCTATTTTACGGATAGCTTTAAACTATGTTTAAAATAAATGTTACTGGAATAATTTGAGGAATGCACCAGCCCGTAATGCACCTTTGGGTGAAGTGGAAAATCGATTCCTGAGCAATGCGATGCCAACTTAATTCAGCACCTTCATTTGGGACCAGCGCCTTTATAGCATTAGAATGTAAGAGGCTGGCGTGTACAAAGAGCTTCTCTAAGGGACACTTCGGGGGGGAACACACTTAGGAACATAAAGCAACTCTTGGTAAGATATATCTTTCGAGTCTACTTAGCACGCTAAGAGTGAGCGTTATCGGGGGAACCGGGCCCAGAAAATTTTAATGACTTCCTGTTCATTCTCATTTAATAAAATGAACTAATCTTTGAGTCGTTTCATTCATTCGAACAGAGTTAAAATGTTTTACGTTTACACAATCTTTGATAATATTCTAAATTTGAAAATCAGTATACTGGAGCAAAACATAAACACTTTGCATCACGCTGCCAGAAAGAGGCTAATGGTAAAAGTTTCACGATTCCACGGTCTTTCGGTATTTTTAAGTAAACAGACAGAGGACGCAATGAAACATCAGTCATCACCATACCCCAACACTATTAAAACTACTAACTACTACTACAGTTATTAGTTAGTTACTAAATTGAATGAATTCATATTCACTTAGAACCACTAAACCTTGTTTCTAAATGCTAGCAGTTGTTCCACAGAAGACATAAGAAGTCTTAGTTTACAACAGAAGACCAAAAACATTACACTACTTTGTAACAAGCTTTGAAAACAACAGACTGATGGTTTTGAACATAATCCTCTTCTTATAATTCCATTTTATTACACATTTCACAATGAAATTAAAGATTAAATAGCAAAATGTAACAACATATAAGGTAGGAGTAGGTGATTTCGTAGAAGTTAGCATTGCAGCTTCAGGCTTTAATGCATAAGAATCCCACCCATCACTGCAAATCACTCTCATCCGAAGCCAGCGGGCTCCTCCAGAACAATCATCAACACAGCGCAGAGCAGAGGATAAGTCCGATGAGAAACAATTCAATTCTGTATCATATTAGATCATGTCTCCTGTGACCGTAATGAGACTATGTACATACAAAGGACATAATATTTCACATAATAACTGCCTTCTCATTCTCGCCTCAGTTCGTCGGGTTCCTGCAGTTAGTGTAATGTAACGGTGTTGTATACGAATCAATGTACTGCGGGTGAACATAGCGTGACATGTAGGTACACAAATACAATACATTAACAGGCATGCAGGACAGCCTGATCAGAGTCCCTCGTGACCAAGGAGGATATGATTCATCCAAACAATTTAATGGCCATATAATGACCTTTAAATACATTTAGACCACTACTTGAATGGTCATACATGTTCTATCGGGACTCAACCAGCATAAACAATGGTTTTTGTGAACCAAAGCACCTATTTTATCTTTACATACTTAAGAAGACCAATTTACATCAAATGTTTTTGTAACATTTTTCTAATTCTATCTTAATAATATAAACCAAAAAATCTTAACATCAGAATGCGTAACAAAATCAAGAATAGTCAACACTTTTGATATTAATTTATGCTAAACCCCCAAACTCTATGTCATAATGGTACTCCAGCTGGATATTTAGTCCTACGCCATGGCAAGTTGAAGCTTTGCCCTATTCACTCTTGTCCATCACGTCTGCAGAAAGATTCGAATGATGACAGTTTTGCTTCTCTGAGCTCCAGTCTCCTATCCAGTTGTGTAAAAAGGTGAGAAAACACAGTAAACAAACTGAACCAGACGGATTCAGGGCAACAAGAATAAACTGCAAACTGCGCAAAAATATTTGAATACACCTTACAATGACACTTACTGTCTTAGTGTTTCAAACCATTATGCTTAATCGTATAAACAGCTCTTTTCAACAAACTTTTTGAAAAACTAAATGATTTTAAAAGATAGAAATCTAGTTTTTTTACATAGTCATTTAATCCTTTTAGCCATGAAAGAAGCAACCACACGCACGTAACAATTTGCACAACTAAAATACTAGACAGGTTTTTGTTTCCAAGTAGTACTAGTGCACTGAACATGAACCCTTAGAGGCTCTAGGCAGTTGAACATGCACTATCATTCCCAATGACTGAGGACTATGTTGTTTAAAACAGCAGTTAGTCTAAAGTAATCTCTTAGGCGTCATTGAGTTTCTTAACCTGTATTGTCGTTCACATTTTCAATCCTTTTTCCTCCATTAGAGATATCAGTGTATATGACTCTCCGTATCTCTCCACAGGCGGCTGATGTGTAAAACACCTTGGCATTAAACACAGCACTTTGCAACCTACAATCTCATATTTCAATCATTTTAAGTCATTGGCTTCAAAACTAGCCTGCAGTACCCGATTCAATGCAGGTCAACCCCTTTTTCACAATATCAAGCCACTGTTTGCATGTCTCGGCATTGAATAAAGGTAAGCATACAGAACGTGAGGTCAGATATTTCATCTAGTCTTTGATTTGTTGGATCTCATACATAACACTGATTGTAAACCTCTCTGAGTAAAATATCCTGAGTAATTTGCAAATAGAGAATACACTCTCCCGAAACAGTTCACAACACACTCTCATTTCTAACCATTAAAAATGTTCATAGGTTTAAACCCTGTGCTAATGAATTCCCGTCATGTCGTAAACAAAGGCATTTGGAAGCTGCTGAAAATTTTTCAAACACACTAAACATTGTGAAACATAAAAACACGTTTGTGAATCCAACAGCACTTTATGAATAATTTACCATAAAAAAATAAAATAATGTTCATGTTTCATTGATTGAGGCCACAATGACTTTAACCTTTTCTATTCATACAAGATGATACTTAAGTACTACTAGCCAAAAAATATATAGGCCAAAATCATTATTAAATCTAATAATCTGGTTGAAAACTCAAAGATGTTTTCTTTCTATACATTCAAAGATGCCTGTGAGGAAATATTGTTTATAGCCTTTCTGCCAGTTTTGAATCCATTTCTAAAACCACAAGAAAAGTTGGGTCCAAAAAATCTCCACCAAAACGTCTGCAGATCAGTCTTCCATACATCGTACTAGTTTTTACCCTCGGTGTAATTGTCTTTGAAACTGTCTGTAAGGGAGTTCAGTGCCCAAACAAATCAATTCAATACATACAGTCAGGTCCAGAAGTATTCGAACACTGCATGAGTTTTTGTGCTTTTGCCCTTTATACACTACTACAATGGATTTGAAATAAAACAATCAAGATGAGCTTCATTTTAAGGGGTTCCACAAAAATATGACAATTAACACTCAATAGTATTTGGGCAGTTGACTAAGAAGAAATTAATTGACCAGGTGCTGTATATTCCCTTAAGAAAAAATTAATTGACCAGGTGCTGTATATTCCCTTGCCATTCCTCAAGCCACTTCAAGACAAATTAAGCAGATAAAAGGGGTTGGATCTGAGATATCATGCTGTCACTGACTTGTGCTCCCATCATGAACTCCAAGGAGATCTTGATGAATCTATTATAAGCTATAAAATCTTCTCAGCATTTTAAGGCATAATAACCCATGTGTTTGGATCTGTAATTGCTAATTTCAGCTGAATAATATCATTTAGTATGCTATGAACTACAGATTTTAAATGAACTGACCTGTTGTTCTATTTTTGCTGTTTTTTCTTGGGTAAACGTACTACACGGTGATGAACAGTAGAATCAGGATCAGAGCAACGCAGCCCAGAAGCAAGCAATCAAAGAGGTAAAAATATGGAGGAAAAACCAAAGGTCATTTACAATCAAACTCCAAACTGCTCATTCACACCAACTGCAACACGGAAAAACACTGTAAATGTAACTACATGCAATGTAACAGCACACAATAAATTAGTTCTCAAAACGCTATTAGCTAGAGCCTGTATCACTGCCATCGCTATTTTGATTTATGTGTAATTGACTGTATTTGTTGTGCTCAACACTCACACTTCCATCTCTCTTTCAGAGCTCAGAGTGACATTCGGTGACATTCATACCAGCTGATGAGAAACTTGTACCATTTTCTGATGCCTTGTGAAAGCCGCCACTAGAGGTCACACTAGAGGTCAGACTAGAGGCCACACTAGAAGTCAAACTAGAGGTGACAGCTGCAGTAGTTGCTCCTGAAATAAAACATCAGCACAGAATCAGCTGCTTTCTCTCTTAATAGAAATTACTGCATTAATCATTCTGAAGAATTAATTGGCCAGTTGAGAGAATTTATTTGCCTGAATCTCATGAAACATGTAAAGGAGACGACAGTTCACATATAACAGTTCAAAAATCGTAACCAAACAAAAGTAGTAATGTATATTCTGTATAATGTTTCATTGCATGTTTTAGGGGCATTAGACTGTATTTATCCCTCAAATCATATTTCTGATATATAAGGAAAATCCAAACAAAAAAACTGGTGTGGCAATTTTCCATTTCAATTAAAGGTATGAGACAAAAACATATATTTTCCTGCAGGAAAAGTTCAACATTCATACAGTCATTCAGGGTTGGTTGTAGATTGCAACAAAGAGAAAACACCCAAACTCAACCTTTATACCGTCATCAAATGCGGATGCTTTGTTCTCATCCAATCATAATTCATATTCAACATATATGTCCATTTAAGGTGTCCAACTATGTCCTCCAGATGTGTTTCTAAGAATTTAATGCAAATCATTTTCTAAGGATCCAGGATGTCTAAGAAACTAAAATAA
>NC_056610.1:24102938-24103035 GCF_018340385.1 Cyprinus carpio
TAGATTTCCTGTTATATCACAGGTCATTGAAATCTCAAGCATACTGAAGCACTCAGAGTCACTCTAAAGAACACTCTCTAGTACAGCGAAGCAAATA
>NC_056610.1:24103169-24104594 GCF_018340385.1 Cyprinus carpio
AATACTAAATCTATCATTTTTCATTATAAAAAAAATATTACTAAGGCTGCTGACATGAATTTATTTATTTATTGGGTGCCAGTGAAACAAGTAACAATTGTTAAGTTGCTGGGTGTGAAACTTGACAATATGCTGTCCTGGTCTGAACATGTAGATTATATAGCACTATAGGAAAAGGTATAGCGGTGGCCAGGAAATGTTCTAAATTTATTCCATCCTAAGCTTTAAAAGATGTGGTGCAGTCATTAGTTTTATTGCATCTTGAGTACTGCCCAATGTTATGGTCAAGTGCATCTGAGAAACACCTAAAAACACTTCCAGACTAGTGCTTCACCGTCCACTTCGAAATAATGTTAGTAATGTGCATTAGCACAGTTATCATGGCTGTTGTAAAGGTTACATTACATTTACGACTGTTGGTATATTTTCATAAGATAATTAAGTACTGTATCACACACCCTGTTTTTTATTTTTTATTTGAAAAGCCTGTATATGTGGGATTATTTAGACATGATTCTAGATAGTTCTCATTTAATTTATGCAATAAAAATTGGATTTTGGGGTGAAATGCTTGTTTTTTTTTTTGTTTTTTTTAAATTTGCCATGCCAGCTAAAGCTGAGAAACAAGTGAAAAATATAAAATGTAAATAATAAACTATATATTTCAACAAATAATAAAAAAGGTTTTTAAAGTTTATTTTTCACTTAAAAAAAAAATCTGTTCTTACTTCATTCAAAATTCGTTATAAGGTGTCCTAGAGGAGTTAAAAACATCACAATCCATCAGAATATGCTTCAGAGTTACTGCTAATTTGGGGGTAAAACATGACTTTGACATGTTCTTGACAGGTTTTGTGAGATTCTGATGCTGACACTTCCACTGAGCCAATAGGAGCTTGAGGGAGGGACACATCACAGTCACATGACAAACACAAACTCTTGTTCTTCCACACTACTCATACTATAACTGGAGTATGAAGTGTGTTTACTGTGTGCTACAGGAATAAAAACCTTCACAGAGATTCAACTGATTCATTTTCATGAGAGTGAGATCTTTGGAGAACATGAGATTGTAATGAGTCTGATGAGAGAGTTTCTGTACCTTCAACAATCACTTGAAGATCTCTAGATGTTTCTGAGCCGTCTGAGTGAAAGAGAGTTAATCTGTAATTCCCTGAATCTGCTCTGATCACACGGTTTATTATCAGAGTCCCATTAATGACTGTCACATCAGTTCTGTTATTATAAAGATTACACTGACTCATCCTCATCCTGTCATTCTTTACTCTACAAACTGGACCATCTGCTGTGTTGTTGTTTATTCTGTTTTTTAACTGCAGGTCATATTTACTAGCGTCCAGCACCATCATCAGATTGAGTTTGTGTCCCAGAGCTGTGTAACAGGGATCAGACTGATCAAAACTG
>NC_056610.1:24104669-24108224 GCF_018340385.1 Cyprinus carpio
CATAAATTACACAAACATTCACAGAATTAAAGTTCAACTGAAGAAACACATCAGACAGACTCTTGATCTGATCTCAGTTCATCTCAATAATGCTCATCTAAGAACCATTTTATCTGTACTTTAAACTTTTACATGCAGGTGTCCAGTAGGGGTCAATCTTGGGTAATTAGTTACATAATACAGTACAGGCGGGAAACTTCCCTCAGATAACAGGAGGGAAGGTGCACAGTTACACTGGGTTATATAAGCAAGTAGGAAATTTGTACAGATGAAGGACTGGAAATGTGGATTTATTGACTGTTTGTTTGGAAACATAAATCTACATCTGTGAGCATTTTAACCTTCAGTTAATAATAAACCAGTGGTGTGTGTCCATAATCCATTAACAAGCACCATCCAGCATCCCTCAGCTAATTTAAGTCATAGAGATAGCTGCTTACACTCATCTTCACAATAAACACAGATTTGTATCATTTGTGTGTCTCCTGACTTGAAGGGATAGTTACATGCAGGAAAATCATGAGCATACATTGTGATACTCTTCAAAACGGAGGCAGGGTGACGCGGAGGAGAAGAATTGTTGAATAAAGTTATTTTTGTTTTCTCTGCGCAAAAGAAAAGTATTCTCGTAGCTTTGTAAAGTTATGGTTGAACCACTGAGGTCACATGGACTGTTTAACAATGTCCTTACTGTGTTTCTTCCCTTGATTGTGGTAATTACATTGCTGTCTAAGGAGGGACAGAAAGCTCTCGGATTTCATCAAAAATATATTTATTTGCATTTCGAAGATGAATGAAGGTCTTATGGGTTTGAAACGACATGAAACTCATGCTTTCACAGTCTGCATAGTTTTATTTTCTAAATCGCTTAATGCATGTCAACGTGACATTTTTATAATGCAGAATTTGTCTTTGTCCTGCACTTTTTTGCTTTTTTAGCACTTTTTTGCAATTTTTTTAGGCTAGTAAAAAAATTAAATACATTTACGAAAATACTATATAAATAATAAAAAAAAACTTTTTAGCACAATGAACATGAAGAAACGCTCACTTCCTCTCACATTTTATAATACTCCACTGATACAAACTGTTTAAAAAGCTCAGAAAACACTGTGACTAGATCTCTGCAGACTCTTAATGTAATATTACAACTCAAATGTTTTTTTTCAGAGATTGATCTGATTGATCAGCATCATAAGAGTTTGATGTGAAAGTGACTCACATGCAGCAGTTTGCAGCAGCAGCAGCAGCAGCAACAGTCCAGAGATGAGCATAATTTCTCTAAAGTCCAGTTTCAGAAGAACTCAATCCCAGCAGAAGAGTGTGACGCTGCTTCAGATCGTCTGTGTTCTGGCTCTCATCAAGACAAGCGTCTTCACGGCGAGACTCACACTGGACTGACACACGAGGAAACCGCTGACCGCTTCACTGAGGAAAGAGGAAGTTTCTTCTTATGGGGGAAGACACATGCTGTTAGTTTGCACTACAATACATCTGAAACAAGAGAAACTAAGAGAAAGAAAGAACAAGTATCAAGCACATTTTCAAAAAAGTGCAAAAAATCTTGTTTTGTAAGTCACAATGGACAGCATTTGTTTCTGAGTGAAGTAAAATGACTAGTTATGCAGATGACTACACAGATTCTCTTGCAGATCACATAAAACAGTATCTTTACTGTATTAATGAAATGCTCTGGACAGTTTTATTGAGAGTAAAGCAGAATCAGGTCTACATGCAGCTGTGTGTATTGAGTGTGTGCTGATGTTTGACTCAGTTCTAGTCAGTTCACATGTGAATGAAGAGAGGATTGTGATCTTCTGTTGACTGGAGCAGAGACTCATGGGACTCAGAGCTGCTGATGTAGAGAGCGCCACCTGCAGGAGAAAACTACAACTACAGCTGCACTCTTTCACAGCCATCTGATCTCATTTCATTCAGAACAACAGGACTGAAATGAGCTTAATCTGATTTATCTGAACTTAACTTATCATTAAAGCTAAATTAAGGATGTTTTTTTTCAGTTAAAATTAACAAATTACTCATTAATAATCAATGAAACATTAATGGATTATTCATTAATGCATCTCAGTACATTAAAGTGTCATGTTTGTGCTCTTTTATTTCTGGTCTTATTTTCTTGATTCACTACACTACACCTGAAAATAATCCATATTTCAAGATGTCGGGTCGGATTTTGCTGGAAATACAATATTTGCTTCAAGAACAGTGACTGTCATCAAACTATTCTACATGTGACACAGTTTTATGTTTTAATCACAAAGTTTTGTAACAGAGATCAAGTTTAACTGCAAATATTTTTTTTTTTTAAACTCAAATCAGGGAATAATATAATTCTATATTATTTGGACTTAAAGCTTGCTACCAAACACACTTTCTTTGTTATGAGCGACATCTGCACAAAGAAACGAGTAACAGCTGAAATTATTTGGTTAAAATAATTTGATTTCTGAAAAATACCATTTCCTTTTAAAGCATTTTATTTTCACATTTAACTCAGAAAACAAATTCAGCAATGACCCCATTTACAATGTCTAAAGAAGGGCATGTTTAGCAATGTTCTATGATGCAAATATCTTGTGAAGAATAATGCATGAATGTGGTTATATATGTTAAAAGTCAACTGAAAATTTAAGCAAAACCACAGACAGCAAAACAACAAACACTACAAAACTGAGAAACAGATCAAGATCTTCAAACAGAGAAAACATCTAAACAGACCTGTAAATGAAAGAAATCAACCATAACAGAATAAAGTAAAAGAGCAAGAGGAGAAATATGAAAATAAACACAATGTGACAGATCCTAAAGAGTAACAGTGTAATATTATAATATAAAGAATATATTACTTACAGGTGCTGGTCAAAAAAATAAAAAAAAAACAAAAAATTTAATTAAATTACAGGTGCTGGTCATATAATTAGAATATAATCAAAAAGTTGATTTAATTAATTCTATTCAAAAAGTGAAACTTGTATATTATATTCATTCATTACACACAGACTGATATATTTCAGATGTTTATTTCTTTTAATTTTGATGATTATAACTGACAACTAAGGAAAATCCCAAATTCAGTATCTCAGAAAATTAGAATATAACTTAAAACCAATACAAAGAAAGGATTTTTAGAAATCTTGGCCAACTAAAAAGTATAAAAATGAAAAGTATGAGCATGTACAGCACACAATACTTAGTTGGGGCTCCTTTTGCCTGAATTACTGCAGCAATGTGGCGTGGCATGGAGTCGATCAGTCTGTGGCACTGCTCAGGTGTTATGAGAGCCCAGGTTGCTCTGATAGTGGCCTTCAGCTCTTCTGCATTGTTGGGTCTGGCATGTCGCACCTTCCTCTTCCCAATACCCCATAGATTTTCTATGGGGTTAAGGTCAGGCGAGTTTGCTGGCCAATTAAGAACAGTGATACCATGGTCCTTAAACCAGGTATTGGTAGCTTTGGCACTGTGTGCAGATGCCAAGTACTGTTGGAAAATGAAATCTGCATCTCCATAAAGTTGGTCAGCAGCAGGAAGCATGTG
>NC_056610.1:24108435-24108521 GCF_018340385.1 Cyprinus carpio
AGCAGTCCAGTCCTTTTTGAAGTAAGATGCTTCTGACGCTGTCTGTTGTTCAAGAGTGGCTTGACACAAGGAATGCGACAGCTGAA
>NC_056610.1:24108743-24113046 GCF_018340385.1 Cyprinus carpio
CATGGGAGCATCTCCCACTGTGTTCCTGGACCTGTATGGCTTCCCACACATGGAGTTAAAGTCCTGGAACTTATGTCCAAACTGAGTCCTTTATGAAGCTCAAGAAGAGGATGAAGCCATTGGACCGGGCCATCCGCTTCATCAAGCATGGGCACTGGCAAGAGGAGGTGACCAGTGAGTCTATAGCTGTCCATATATTGAAAAGGGAAGTTGGAAAGCTTGCAATGAAAGATGGATTAATAAAATCGGCACTGCAAGAAACCATCTGAGAGGTGCATCAGCCAACCCTTTCTGCCGAGTTCGGAGATGGTTATGGAAGGCCATGCATGATGACCTGGGGGCACCTTGGACAGGAAAGAACTGTTGACCCGTTCAAGTAGATTTTTGCCTAGAAATGTCGATGCAGTGGAAGAGCCACATCAGAACTGTGTGAGTGTGTCACCTACAAGACCCCTATACAGAGAACTGTCTACAGACCAGATTGTAAGCCATGGGCCTATGGATTTAGTGTGCATGGACTTTTCTTTCCATGGAGCCTGACCCAAAGCATAAGTAACGGTTAGTGGTCACAGATCAGTCAGTCGAGGTACTTCAGGCTTTCTCCCAACTAAAAGCCAGAAGGACCCCATAGGCACGGGTTTTAATGGGAGATATATTTCATACACTATGGACTGCCTTCCAGGATCCATTCGGATCAAGGAAGAGATTTTGAGAGCCGATTGATCCAGAACCGTTGACCTTTGATGGGATATGTCATGGATAATCCGCAGACATCCGCAAGGAGACCAAGGCCAGAAAGTTTCAACCTAACTCTGCTCTACAAAGATTCAGCTCGGGAGAAGCATGACGTGGGATTTTACATGTGCTCCCACTTGGTCCACGGTACAACAGCACCAAGTGATGCCAATGGGTACTCTCCTTACCTTCTGATGTTTGAGAGGCTAGACTCCTGTTGACTTGTGCTCGAACGCCCCTAGATGGTATATAGAAGAGGTGTTCCCATACCGACATGTCACAAAGCTGAAGGAAGATTTGAAGCAAGCCTACAAGTTAGCCTCCTGATGCCGCGGTGACCAATGGCACCAGAGAAACAAGAGGTTGTATGATCGCCAAGTTAGCTTTCAGTCCATAGAGATTCTACAGAGTACTACCCGAATCTAGGTCTGAGAGTCAAGACAAACTGGAAAGCAAGTGGAGTCCCGTTCCAGATGTTGTCATTGAAAGATGCCAAACCTACCTGTGTTCAAGATCAAACGGGAGGATGGAAGGCTAGGGACAAAGAATATACACAGGGACATCCTTCTTCCGATTGGACAGCTGGTGAGAATGCCATGCACTGACCAGGATGCTCAACCGCCTAAGAAACCCAAGACCAGAGCAGACACTCATAATAGAAGTCAAAGGGACTCAAGACAAGAGACTCAAGAGTTACAGGAATTTTCTGATTCATCCTCTGACATGGAGTATTATGTCCCTCACTTTGTCACTTGGAGAGAGCCTGTCCAAAGGGTGCGAAATACTGCCAGTCGAAGTTGAAAATGACCCTGCAGCTGAACAGGTTTATGAAATTGATTCAGACCCAGAAGAGGTTGATCACAACTGTGAACCAGTGTCTGAGGATGAGGGGTGTGATCCAGAAGTAGCTCCGGAAGAGACAAGTGAAGCTGGATCAGAGTCTGAAGAAGAGGTATCTGAGGTCCAGGAGGATAGAATGCAGCCCAGCCTGAGCCTAGACCTAAGAGAACTGTCAAGCCAGCTATTAGTCTTACCTATGATGAGCCTGGTAAATCCAGAGATGAGCCTTTGATCATAGTACACAGAGGGATAGTCATTAAAATAGGAAAACACTATACACATTAGTTATTATGCCCTTAGGACTCCTTTGTTAGTTTATTATTGTCTGGTGAGGACACACAGACATTTAAAAGGGGAAAGGTGTAACCCGGTTGAAATATGTTCTTTAGTATAAGATATACAAGTTTGAATAAATAATTTCATCGTTTAATAAATAGAGTTTAAGGTTAAACAAGTTACGATTAATTGACCAGCAGAAGAAGTTATGATTTTGCTCAATGAGAGAAATGCCTATGGAGTAATGTTCATTTACTGTATACAGCATTTAAAATGTTAAATATTTTTTGGGTAATAATATATGTGAAAATGCTTAAAAGATGCCTGTGAAAATAGTAAGAAAGAGTTACACAAATGTTTTGTAAATTTATTTTATTTCTGAAATTTTTGTGTATGAGCCAATCACAGGAGAGGTCAAGGGTAAGAGGGAAGTGAGAGTCAGATGCGAGTGAGTTTTGGCGGAGAGAAAAGACAGTTACTGTTAGTGTAATGCACCAGAAAATGAAAGTGTTCAACACGAACTCTTATACAAGACATTAGTGGTGATAGTTCTGTTTGTTTGAGTGATAAACTCATCACATTTACGACAGACATAAGTTTAAGTTAGCCACTGATTTAGTGGCTAGTGTTTTGTATGGACTTTGCAGATAAGCTAGCGGCCAGCGACCTTAATTAGTAGAAAATATTGCCCCATTTACACTGCATGGTTCAAGTGACCAGATTCCGATTTGTTCCTCTCATGTGGCACGGATCGGATATGACGGATATGAAATTATTTGCTAAAAATCATTTGATTTCTGTCTGGATTCATTGTTTTTATATGTGTTTTTTATGTTAAAAAGCATTGATGTATGCTTTCTGTTGGATAAAGTGTTAATTGACTGTGTTATAATATAAAAAACTGTATGAGCAACTTATTGACTGCAAATACTGTTTCATTTTAAAGTGTTTTATTTTCACATTTAACTCAAAAAACAAATTCAGCAATGACCCCATTTAAAATGTCTAAAGAAGGGCATGTTTAGCAGTCTTCTATGATGGAAATATCTTGTGAAGAATAATGCATGCATGTAGTTATATGTGTTAAAAGTCAACTGCAAATTTAAGCAAAACCACAGACAGCAAAACAACAAACACTACAAAACTGAGAAACAGATCGAGATCTTCAAACAGATAAAACATCTAAACAGACCTGTAAATGAAAGAAATCAACCATAACAGAATAAAGTAAAAGATCAAGAGCAGAAATATGAAAATAAACACAATGTGACAGATCTGATTCAGAGAAATAAAAGTTTTATCAGTGATGATCAGAATGGGTTTCGTGTAATGATATAAAAGTACTGCTAGTTCATTCAGTGTGAAGTAGTGTTGCTTTCGTCAATGAAAATTATGACTAAATATCATCGTCAACGAACCTTTATAACGTGACGAAAATGAGACGAGACGCAATGTAAATGCTGGTCATGTGACAATTACTATAATTAAATGTATAATGCAATATTGTTGATGAATAAAAAACGAGACTAAATGTAGTTTACAAAATAAAAAAATATGCTAAAATGTCTCTTCGGAAATTTGATTGAAACCGAGACAAAGCAGAAATCTTAAAACGATTATTTCATCCTGGATTTAGTGGCGTTAGTATTATTATTTTGCAGTATTTCTGTTTCATAATGCTCCTTCATTTCAGGGCTGCAGGAGGGCTGCATCAGGTCGCCGCTATCGGGCATCATTTCCTCGCGGCATTATTAAGAAGATGACAACAAACAAAGTAAAGCATGATTTATACTTTCGTCTGGCTCCGCTGACTGCGAGCGCACCTTCCCGAACGGATGAGGCTTTTATACTTGTCGAGTTCCCTTTCATAGGTCACTTCGATGCTGCGGTGACGTCACCGTATGGGAACACCTTTCGGTGTGACGAATGTCTGAAGCCCTATACCATCCCGGCAATTTTATTGGTCAAATAGCGCTTGGCACCGCCTTATGCATGCGTAATACGCGTAGTATTCCTGGAGATGCTGTATACCATTTCAGCTCAGATTTCCATTTTCTTCAGGAAAGCGGAATCATCTGTGCCCTAAGGGGAAACCATCTCGCGTTTTCAGCGCTTTTTTTTCTTCGAAGCAGTGTTCAACTCCTCTTCGAGGACGCGATGAGTCAACAAAAGGAAAGAGCCGTATAACGGGTTTATCACGGGGAGGCACTCATGAGAGGTTCGTTTAGCAGCCTCTCTGCATGTTCTCTCTGTGATAGCCTGCGGCTACAGTTCTGCGCTCGGGAGTGTATTTTTTCTAGGTCACATCGCGTCTAACCCCCGCCGTTACGCTTCTGCGGTCGCCGAGGTGCCGCACGAGGCGTGGTTTGGGGCGATGTGTGCGGCTAGGACTATGAGGACAGTGATGCGCTGGAGTTTTTCCACTTCGCTCGCTCTCCCCCACTCGAGTGTG
>NC_056610.1:24114558-24114708 GCF_018340385.1 Cyprinus carpio
GGATAGCTGTGAGCTTTCCGTGCTCAGACATTAATGCATGTGGGAACTCTGCAGGTGGAGGCTTGGAAACCACTATGTTTTTCCGGGCCGCAGGGTAGCGCTTGCCCGGCATTTTCACTATGGGTGTTACGCACAATTCGTCACGGATAC
>NC_056610.1:24115045-24115127 GCF_018340385.1 Cyprinus carpio
CTGACGGCGACACAACGCAGCTGGCATATAAACAGGTTGGAATTGCTGGCAGTTTTTATAGCTCTCCAGTATTTCTTGAATC
>NC_056610.1:24115316-24116197 GCF_018340385.1 Cyprinus carpio
CCCTTCCAGACAGAGCCTGGAGCAAGGGGAATGGAGGTTGCACCCCCAAAACGGTAGCCTTATATGGCAAGTATCTGGAGAAGCGAAAGTGGACTTATTCATGTCGAGCACGACTACGTATTGCCCGCTATGGTTCTCCCTATGCCCTCCATCCGCATTAGCTCACAATGGCCAGGACCATGCTTATGCTTTTCCTCCAGTTCGACTAAATTCCAGCAGTGCTAATCCAGAATTTGGTTCTGACAAGTGTGGAGCCACACTGCCGTCGTTTGGCGGATTGGTCAAGCTGTAGCCGGGCCCTCATAGGGAGATTCCCCTCAGACAGGATCTTACGATCGCAAACACGAGGGATGATGCAGCCAAGGCCAGATCTATGAGAAGCTGTTGGCGTGGCCTCTGAGCAGAGTGAGTTAATATGTCCCGGTTTTTCAGTTGGAACACACCCGAGAACCCCAGAGACTATAATGAATCTCTCGGCAGTGTCTTCGAGACGCTTTATGCTTTCAAATGGAAACTGTTTACTGCCTGATGTAGATTCATATTTAGATCAGTTTACTGCCCGTGGCTTCAGTACCAGGTTTCTTCAAGACCGTTTTCTGATGAAGTAACACCAGCCACTCTTTAAGTTTACCTGGCAGCCATTTCAGCTAACCACGTATATATAGCCATCATCCGTTGGTCTCTTGCTTATACGGGGTTTGCGACGGCTAAGGCCTTTCCCGCCCTGCACGAGTTCCTTCATGAAATTATTCATTGTGTTGCAAGGTCTATCAGAACATCCGTTTGAGCCCTTGGAAATTATAAAAAATAAATAAATACTACTTTAAAGACAGTTCTTCTTGTGGCTTTATCCTCCCTCATGAGAGTTGGGGATTTGCAGG
>NC_056610.1:24116273-24126995 GCF_018340385.1 Cyprinus carpio
TCACTCCTCGGCATTATTAAGATAGATGAACAAACAACAAAGCAAAGCAGGATTTATACTTCGCATGGCGCGCGACTGCGAGCGCACCTTCCCGAACGGATGAGGCCTTTTATACTTGTGCTCGTTCTCATTGTCCTCTAAAACCATCAGGAATACACACCGGTGAGGAAGTCATTTGCCAGTATGGCCAGTACAAGTCTTGTGAATGAATGAGTTGAGGAATTAATCATTCTTTATGATACAAACTAAAACAATCTTACATATGGGTATTCGCCACCAGGAAACTTAAGCAAAATATGTATAAGAATATCTAACTGAATTCTATTCTATTTTTATACTATAAAAATAAAACATACTTCCATAAGAGCCTTGGACAAATATGCACATCAAAATAAAAATTTCCTCAACTTAGGAGTTTGAACTTCATATTAAATGCTTCGTTTCACACAAACGCCGACAAAGCGAACATGCATGTTGGCTAGAATCGCCCTGAACTCAGTGCATGTTCGAATGTGGGAGTATGCGGAAAGCTACAACAAATGCGTGCACTCCCGCCACCAGAATTAGTAGGTGTCAATCAAAGCGGACTTCGGCCACACATGATGAAGTCATATTTTCCGCTTCACCCAAGCAAAAACTTGTGGACGCTGTCGAGAGAAAGTCAGCCTTGACACCAGAGCAAAGGGGACCAATGGCCTGCCAGACAGGTTCGTCTTTGGGAGGAAAAATTAGTCAGATTTTATTTAATGGAATTTTATTATTGTTTTTATTTTTTTTTTTTTCATTTATGTGCTGTGTTTCTAACATGTTTGGTTGTAAAAAATGTTGTAAAATTCAAATCAGGAGTGAGTGTCTCCGTACTGGACATGGATGTCTTCTTGAGTTATAAGGTCACCATAATAATAATGGAAATGGGTTTGGCTAAAGAAAATGTTGGTTCGTCTATTCCAACTAGGCTTTTTATATTGACTGGGTTAAATGAATGGCATTACTAAAAATGTCAATCAGTTTTTATTGTACAACCTAAAAACTAGGCTAAGTAATCATCTGTTTTTAGATGGAACTAAAAACTAAGGACTAGGACTTAAAAAGAAGTATGAACCCGACTAAAAATAATAAAAACTAAAAATGACAACTTCACACAAAGACTAGACTAACAACTAAAATTAAACACAACAAGGCCACCAAAAAATAACACTAGTATGGAGAACACATAAGTAATATAAACATGTCAGAAACTATTACAAAAGACAAATGTCCAGAAAATCATCTTCATAACTAAAAACTGTAGAAAATCTGGTTTAATTCTTTTCTCCTGTTTTTAATTAAATCTCTTGGGTTTATATTATAAAAGATCTTGCGGTTCGGCAGCTGAAAGCTGGATTGATGAGAGACAGTCTGTTGGATTATGAATTAAGGGTATTCTCGTAGATGGATGATCTGCTGCTGCTCTCATGAATCTTTGCTGTGTGATCATGTCCTTCTTCTCAATCTTCTCATCTCTCACTTTCTGATCTTCATGTTCTGTCCTAAAAGGCATCATTTTTAGGAGAAAGGAAATCATCACACTTTAATACTGCATGTCAAATCCATAATGATGATGATAATGTCTCTCACCTGAAGGGTATGTTAATGTAGCTGTGAAAAGCTCCTAACAGGACCAACAGAACATAGTGACGACACAAGGCCAACACAGAACACCAGAGAAACCTGAACCACATGACAACAAGAATTAGATACAAACAAAACCCATCTTATGTTTTCCAGGGGTGTTTGGTTAAACTTGTACCACATTCTGATGTCTGTGTGCTGCTGGTCACTGCAGAGGTCACACTAGAGGTCACAGCTGCAGTAGCTGATCCTGAAATAAAACATCAGCACAGAATCAGCTGCTTTCTCTCTGAAACACATCAACACAATTCACTGCTGAGATCAAGCTGAAACAAACTAATGATATTAGTTGCTCTGGTTTCTATATGTATCTGGACATTCATGTACCAACCCGATTCCGAAAAAGGTGGGACACTGTACAAATTGTGAATAAAAACAGAATGCAATGATGTGGAAGTTTCAAATTTCGATATTTTATTCAGAATACAACATAGATGACATATCAAATGTTTAAACTGAAAAAAATGTATCATTTTAAGGGAAAAATAAGTTGATTTTAAATTTCATGGCATCAACACATCTAAAAAAAGTTGGGACAAGGCCATGTTTACCACTGTGTGGCATCCCCTCTTCTTTTTATAACAGTCTGCAAACGTCTGGGGACTGAGGAGACAAGTTGCTCAAGTTTAGGAATAGGAATGTTGTCCCATTCTTGTCTAATACAGGCTTCTAGTTGCTCAACTGTCTTAGGTCTTCTTTGTCGCATCTTCCTCTTTATGATGCGCCAAATGTTTTCTATGGGTGAAAGATCTGGACTGCAGGCTGGCCATTTCAGTACTTGGATCCTTCTTCTACACAGCCATGATGTTGTAATTGATGCAGTACGTGGTCTGGTTTTGTCATGTTGGAAAATGCAAGGTCTTCCCTGAAAGAGACGACGTCTGGATGAGAGCGTATGTTTTTCTAGAACTTGGATATACATTTCAGCATTGATGGTGCCTTTCCAGATGTGTAAGCTGTGCATGCCACACGCACTCATCCAACCCCATACCATCAGAGATGCAGGCTTCTGAACTGAGCGCTGATAACAACTTGGGTTGTCCTTCCTCTTTAGTCCGGATGACATGGCATCCCAGTTTTCCAAAAAGAACTTCAAATTTTGATTCGTCTGACCACAGAACAGTTTTCCACTTTGCCATAGTCCATTTTAAATGAGCCTTGGCCCAGAGAAAACGACTGCGCTTCTGGATCGTGTTTAGATATGGCTTCTTTTTTGAACTATAGAGTTTTAGCCAGCAACGGCGAATGGCACGGTGGATTGTGTTCACCGACAGTGTTTTCTGGAAGTATTCCTGAGCCCATGTTGTGATTTCCATTACAGTAGCATTCCTGTATGTGATGCAGTGCCTTCTAAGGGCCCCAAGATCACGGGCATCCAGTATGGTTTTCCAGCCTTGACCCTTACGCACAGAGATTGTTCCAGATTCTCTGAATCTTTGGATGATATTATGCACTGTAGATGATGATAACTTCAAACTCTTTGCAATTTTTCTCGGAGAAACTCCTTTCTGATATTGCTCCACTATTTTTCGCTGCAGCATTGGGGGAATTCGTGATGCTCTGCCCATCTTGACTTCTGAGAGACACTGCCACTCTGAGAGGCTCTTTTTATACCCAATCATGTTGCCAATTGACCTAATGATTTGCAAATTAGTCCTCCAGCTGTTCCTTAAATGTACATTTAACTTTTCCGGCCTCTTATTGCTACCTGTCCCAACTTTTTTGGAATGTGTAGCTCTCATGAAATCCAAAATGAGCCAATATTTGGCATGCATCAAGCTATTAAAACCTATATTATGTATTCGCACAGATAATATAACAGTAGGCTATATTAGTCAATATATTTTTAGTAGGTAAAGCAGTGGTCGGATAACTTTTTTTTTTTAATTTAACATTTTTAATTTAAGGCCCACCCACAATTGGTCTGGCCCATCCAAAACTGGAATCCTGGCGCCGTGCCTGGGCCACTCTGAGCTGTGCGTAACGCCCACTGACGTGAAGTGAACGAGACAGAGGCTTTCCTGTACTGTCTGAAATGGTTAACTTTGTGGCGATGCATGTGCAAAACAGATTTAACTAATCATAAAGTCAATCAGGATACATAACACAGCCTACTATTAGGCTACACTAACACCACCCCCCAAAGACTATATAATATAGTTCCCCAGTCCTGTGCACTAGCAAGCTGTTAGCTAGACAGTTAGATAAGATAACAATATTTTAATTTCTGTTATGGTTATGAAGAAACCTTCTATCTGTTCACTTGCTAGTTAATCCAAAAATATCAAACTGTAATGTGATAAAACAATATAAAAAAAAGACATAACACGTGCATTAATAAATGTTTAACATTATGGAAGCGGTGGACATTTGAACGTGATGAGTTATTTATTTAATCTGTGTTTATTTTAATGTTTCCTGGTTTTTGACCTAAAACATGACACGGATGTTGATGTGTGTGCATTCAAGCATTTCAGTGGCCTTAAATAGATCACCTTTTACAGCAGATTTAGTTCAAAAACAACTGACAGTTTTGACCTAAATATGGTTTTCAGTTACAATAATTAATCCTAAAATTCAACATTAGTAACTAACTTTTAGCAGCATCAGTCGCACACGCGCTTACAAGTTCTCCCGGTTGTGAATTCAATTCACTAGAGACTCGCACTAAACGATTCATTTGAATCATTGAGCTTGTCGATCGAGAACAGCTGCATCGGACATTATAATTCGTGAATGACTCGTTTGGTGCGATTTGCGACACGCTTTTAAAAGGTTGATAAAAAGAATCAGTTCGTTCGCCCAGACACCGCTTCTGGTGCGGAACTTTTTGAATATTCTTAGGAAGGTACCCTATGTTTTGATGCAACCTCGCTCAGCCTCGCCAACGCGTATTTATGCACGCTAGCGGAAGTAATAGTAACTACACATAGCCTTACTGCAAAAATCAAACTACTCCCACAGGCAAAGTACCTAGAGATACAGTTGAAAACATACCGTACTTAAAGATACTGAACCTGCAAAGTAAAACGAAGAAAAGTACTCAGTTACCACCCTGAGCACCAACCACTGCAATTTGTACAGGCTAGAGCTCCAGGTCGTACGAGGAGGTGACTGATCCCCCCACGAGGAGCAAGGTGAACTACAGCCTCTATACCTCCCCCACTCGCGCCGGACACCAGGTGCGCCGCGGGGTCGATGATTGACACTTCCACTGACTGCCCCAACGCGGGCGCCTTCCGCTGGATGGGTAGGGACACCATATCCAGTCTACCGTCCAATGACGACAACTGACCAGAATTGTCTTCCACCCTACTCATAAAAGCAGTATGCAGTACACAGTTAGCAACAGGCTGGTTTTTAATTCTTAAAATAGTCTCAGACTCAGTGCAAAGAAAGGGCAGACACTGTTAACTAAATTCTTCCAGATATTCAGTAATGAACTGCAATAAAAACCTTCACAGAGATTCTTTGGAGTAACATCTGATGTGTGTATTCCAGAGTACTCGTATTTGAGCGAGAGTTCTGCTACCCTTCAACCCCAATCACTTGGAAGATCCCTAGATCTGTGTTCATGTACGCCGCCTGGTAGTCCCACACCTTCTACCAGACCCTCGACAGATTACATCCTGCATGTCATTCTCCTGTGCTCAATCTGTTGATCTTAGTGCGCTCACACCACCCGGTGTATTATCACAGACATCCCATAATGCCTGTCACTTCAGGTTTGGTGTTTATAAAGATACATTCACCTACTTCCTCATGTCCTGTCTCCCATTCTTTTATTACATCTACGAAATTCTGGTATCCTCCATCTGCTGTGTTGTTGTTTATTTCTCTTTTTACCTTCAGGTCATATTTACTAGCGTCCCCTGCACAATCATTAGATTGAGTTTGTGTTTAGAGCTGCATAGCAGGGATCGAAGCAGTCAAAACTGCAGTTTAACTCCAGACCTGAAAGAACAAAACACACAAAATGTTCCACAATTTTAGGTTATCATGAATTTAAATCAGACACAAATTACACAAACATTCCACAGAATTAAAGTTCAACTGAAGAAACACATCAAGCAATTACTGATCTGATCTCCAGTTCATCTCAATAATGCTCATTGTCAGAACCATTTCATCTCTACTTTTAAACTTTTACATGCAGGTGTCCAGTAGGGGTCATTTCTTGGAGTGATGGTTACATAATACAGGTACAGGCAGGAAACTTCCTCAGATAACAGGAGGAGGGATAACAGGGTTACTGATTACCTGGGTTATATAAGCAAGTAGGAAATTTGTACAGATGAAGGACTGGAAATGTGGATTTATGGACTGTTTGTTTGGAAACATAAATCTACAACTGTGAGCATTTTAACCTTCAGTTAATAATAAACCATTGATGTGTGTCCATTAACAAGCACCGTCCAGCATCCCTCAGCTAATTTAAGTTGTAGACATGCTTACACTCATCTTCACAATAAACACAGATTTGTATCATTCGCGTGTCTCCTGACTTGAAGGGATAGTTACATGCAGGAAAATCACGAGCATACATTGTGATACTCTTCAAAACGGAGGCAGGGTGACGCGGAGGAGAAGAATTGTTGAATAAAGTTTTTTTTTGTTTTCTCTGCGCAAAAGAAAAATATTCTCGTAGCTTTGTAAGGTTATGGTTGAACCACTGATGTCACATGGACTGTTTAACAATGTTCTTACTGTGTTTCTTGATTGTGGTAATTACATTGCTATCTAAGGAGGGACAGAAAGCTCTCAGATTTCTTCAAAAATATATTTATTTGCATTTCGAAGATGAACGAAGGTCTTACGGGTTTGGAACGACATGAGGGTGAGTAATTAATGACATGGTGAACTATCCCTTTAATACTGTTATAATTAACAGGACACTGAACATAATCCTGTCACTGCACAGACTGAACTCAAATTAGAGTGTGATACAAAATATCTATTATAATTAAACATTTACTTTAATTAAAAAATGTCTGTTGAACACTGGAATGTCTAAACAATGTCTTTATGCTCTCATTCATCTTAATGTTAAGTTTATTCAAATGAAACTCATGCATTCACAGTCTGCATAGTTTTATTTTCTAAATCACTTCATGCATGTCAACGTGACATTTTTATAATCCAGAATTTGTCTTTGTCCTGCACTTTTTTGCTGAATCCTATTACACTGTGACAGTTCTCTCTTTATTAATAGTGTTTTGATATTTCTCATATCATATTTAATGAAGAGACATCATTTTATCAATCCTTAATATAGGCTAGTAAAAAAAAGTAAAAAGTAACAAAAAAATACATTTACGAAAATACTATATAAAATAAAAAATACAAACTTTTTAGCACAATGAACATTAAGAAAAACTCACTTCCTCTCACATTTTATAATACTCCACTGATACAAACTGTTTAAAAAGCTCAGAAAACACTGTGACTAGATCTCTGCAGAATTTTAATGTAATATTACAACTCAAATGTTTTTAATTCAGAGATTGATCTGATTGATCAGCATCATAAGAGTTTGATGTGAAAGTGACTCACATGCAGCAGTCTGCAGCAGCAGCAGCATCAGTCCAAAGATGAGCATCATTTCTCTAAAGTCCAGTTTCAGAAGAACTCAATCCCAGCAGAAGAGTGTGACGCTGCTTCAGATCGTCTGTGTTCTGGCTCTCATCAAGACAAGCGTCTTCGCGGCGAGACTCACACTGGACTGACACACGAGGAAACCGCTGACCGCTTCACTGAGGAAAGAGGAAGTTTCTTCTTATGGGGGAAGACACATGCTGTTAGTTTGCACGACAATACATCTGAAACAAGAGAAACTAAGAGAAAGAAAGAACAAGTATCAGGCAAATTTTCAAAAAAGTGCAAAAAATCTTGTTTTGGAAGTCACAAGTGGACAGCATTTGTTTCTGAGTGAAGTAAAATGACTAGTTATGCAGATGACTTCACAGATTCTCTTGCAGATCACATAAAACAGTATCTTTAGTGTATTAATGAAATGCTCTGGACAGTTTTATTGAGAGTAAAGCAGAATCAGGTCTACATGCAGCTGTGTGTATTGAGTGTGTGCTGATGTTTTTCTCAGTTCTAGTCAGTTCACATGTGAATGAAGAGAGGATTGTGATCTTCTGTTGACTGGAGCAGAGACTCATGGGACTCAGAGCTGCTGATGTAGAGAGTGCCACCTGCAGGAGAAAACTACAACTACAGCTGCACTCTTTCACACAATAAGCCCTGTCCCAAATGGCACACTCCGGACTTGTGGACTTCCTCAGAGTCCACACTTTCATGACGACATGTAGTACAGACCTATAGGGCCCTTGGCGCGAGTCCACGAGGGCGCATTGAGAGGTATTTTTGGGACAGACTCGAACGTCACGCCGGAAATAACGGTCTGGTTGTTTTTTGACAGGAGCTGCAGGTTCGGGGAATATGCTGCCTATGTTCAATTTGAACTAAGATTACAATTTTAACGCATAATGAACATGTGCGTGATTTTCAGATGAATTTACAGGTTTAAATATATATATACTATCATAATGCGATCGTATTATTCAACGTGCTATTATTATGTTTGAGATATCAACCACTGGTCGATGACCATAATGTTTGTATAAACTGTAGGTAACAACTGGTAAAATGTACACCTAGGCCATATAAACTGTCATGATACCTACACTTAAATATTTTCTTCCCAGCCATGTAATCAATTGCTCTTGAGCGAAATCTCCTCCCCTCCGTTGTCTGATTGGCATTTCGCAAGGATTCCTGGGTAGTTAAAGTGTACGAAGCCTGCATCTATGCGGGCTTCGCAGAAGACCGCTTCAAGGGTACAAAGGGGGCGCTGCTGAGCACACTTCAGAGCGTTAAAAGGCTGAATGGTACGGACTCGTAGACTTGGCGAGCACGCGCAATTTAAGTCCATGAGACCGAAAGTCCACATGAAGTGCGCCATTTAGGACAGGGCCATAGTATCCAGCTGCAGACCTGCAGCACCAGCAGTTTCAGAACCGGAAGTGAGGGGCGGAGCTTACGTTCTTAACAAAGTAGCGCCACCTTATGGTTTTTAAGGGGTAATTTGCTTTTATTACACAAGATACGTTATACTTTATGTATGCATTTTATAACGATACATTAAGCATTTTATAAACATCAATCTTGTGTAATTTAGTTGTAGGCCTATACAGTTATTTGTTTTATCGTATTATTGCAAGTTATTTCATGTTTGTGATATTAAAAATAATGTTTGAAACTTCTGGGCATTTTATAAGAAATATACTTTAATCACAAGATTCAAAATAAATGTTTAAAGCCAAGAACACGTGCATCATACATTTTTCTGTATGAAAACTAAAACATTTCAATAAAACACACACAGCAGAATAATTTTAAAAGCAACAATCAAAACGTACACAATAATTAAACTGAAGTTTATAAAATGAACAATTCAGTTCAACATTAAGCCCATTTTGACATGACAATCCTGCATTAAAAAAAAATTACAAAATGAACAATTCACTCTTGGACACATTTTGTCATGACAATCTTCCTCCATTATAAGGAAACAAGGCTCTTCCACTGGCCCCCAGAGCACAACTTCTGTCTGGGATTACTGGGATCTCCTTCATTACAGAATATTAAAGGAAAATGTAGCTTTATTATTTCTTATTAATGTATGTATGTGTATATATACATATATATATATATATATATATATATATATATATATATATATAGACAGACAGGACAGACAGACAGACAGACAGACAGACAGACAGACAGACAGACAGACAGACAGACAGACAGATAGATAGATAGATAGATAGATCGCTAGATAGACGTTCTCCAGAAGAGATAGATAGATAGATAGATAGATGATAGATGGGCTGAAGGAAATGTGCAGTACCTTTCAGAGAAAACTCCAAAGTTCTCCAGAAGAATAAGAGTCCACTATCTCCGTATGAGTGGAAAGTCACACTGGAAGACACAAACATAGAGAAATCTTTAAAATATCAACTGTTACCAACATCATAAAGGTCAATTACTTTAACTGATAACTACTTACAGATGTAAAATCAAAGGGTGCTCCCAAGACAAGATGTACTGGAAAACAACAAAATATAAGAATATTCTCCCTGTAAATAGCACAAATTTTTTTTTTATAAATAATCACACCAATAATTAGTTGCACAAATGTATAGTATAGCCTAAAATAAATAAATAAATACACAGGTACTATTATGCAATAATATATTGTGAGTACATATATTAAACAAACAACTCAAGATATTCATACCTCCACAGACAACTGCCTTGTTGAAGTGGACAATAACTCCGCCCCTCACTTCCGGTTCTGTGACTGCTGGTGCTGTGGGTGTGCAGCTGAATATATCTCCTTTCACAGCCATCTGATCTCATTTCATTCAGAAAAAAACATGGATTAAAATTATCTTAATCTGATTTATCTGAATTTAACTCATCATTAAAGCTACATTGAGGATGTTTTTTAGTTAAATTCTATACTCTATGGACTAGGTTAATGAATCTTTGACATCGAATTGATTCGATTCATGAATCATAGGTTTTCGATTCGATTCCAGAATGATATTTGCAAATTAAGAACGATTCAATTCAATTCACAATTAAATTCGATTAAATTTGATTAACGCTTCAATTCTGCATTCTTTAAGTGCATTCACAGGATTATTTAAATGCTTCCCCTAGATTCTATAAATGCATAGTCGGGGGCAAATTACACAGCAGCCTTTAGGGTTGGAGAACCATAGGTTAAAGAAAAAAACAAAACAAAAAAAAAACCAGTTTTGTCCATTGTTAGATGCTAGTTTAATGATGCTGTTATGTCCCTTTTGTTCTACTTCTGTGTTTTCTTATGTTTGGGAAGTGTTTTTGTGTGTCTTCTGTCTAGGAAGAAGCTGATTGGTTCCTGCAGTCTAATTGGTGCCATGCCCTGCCTGATCAGCTGACTCCTTGCTGCCTATAAGAGACTCCGTCATCACTTCCTGCTTCAGCTTTTTG
>NC_056610.1:24127023-24141858 GCF_018340385.1 Cyprinus carpio
TTACATGTGTTAGTTCAGTGTTCGCTGGNATTGTTTGTTAGTTTGCTTTGTCCATTTGTTCGTACTACTGACTTCCGTCTGTTTTTTGACTATGATTCTGGATTGCCCCTGTTTGGATCTGTTCACTTATCATTGTACATAACTGTATATAATAGTATTCTGGGGAGGTAGGCAGACCGACACAATTTTTGTTGGAACCTTGTTTATTGATTGTTTTTGGACAGGAAGTTAGGAAAGTAATTGTATTTTATTTATTTATTTTTTATTTTTTTGTGAACTAGGGAATTTAGAGGTTTGAATATTAGTTGTTTTCTGTTTGTTATTTTGGCCTTGTCAGCTCCTGAAGATAAAATTACCCCTCTTGTACTGTAAAATCATCACCGTTTCATTAAAATACTGTTTATTCATTGTCCAAAACTCCATGTCCTCATCCTCCTTCATGTAGCACCTTCACCCTAGATGGGCCGTATCAATGCTATGTCATGACATGGCATATGTAGAAATTTATGTAAGCAAAGATTTAAAAAAAAATATCTTTAAAAGTATTATGTATAGACTAACATTTTGTCACACCAGGGGCGTAGCCATAATTTCAGAAGTAACAGAAATGTCAAATACAATAATTTTATGTAGGCTTATGTATGTATTATTATTATTTTTTATATTTTTTAACAAGGAATCAGGGCTGGATTGGTAATCGGGCATACCGGGCATTTTCCTGGGGGGCCGACAGAATTTTTTTTTTTTTGCCGAGGACCATCACGCACGGACAGCGAGCAGCCAGTGGCCCGTTGGTTTGTCTCCTGTATTGACAGTCCAAACATCCAATCACAATGAGCTATAGATGGAGCGATGAAGTATTTACGGCTATATAGAGATCGCATCACCCAAACTTCATCTTCGTCTACCTTTCCCATGTTTTCACAGCAGCTTTATCAAGAACAGGCTTGCTCTGCGGTGAGTGATGTGGGCCAAAGAGCCAGACAGGAGGAGAAGAAGAGAGTAGCTGAATTGGTAAAGTGCTTGATAGGACTCGAGCGGAGGGAGGCATCTAAACCTATCCTAATGTGTGTAGAATACGTAAATAAAACCTAAATTTGTCCCCCACGATTTTTTGGTCAAGTCACGTGTGTTCATAGAGGTGTCCATGGGCCAATACGAATACAGCTAGATTTAAATAAAAAAAGACATGATATTGTCGGACCTGATGTTTTCAGTAATACTGTGAACATAAAAATACTAAAAAATCATCTTCTTTAAACAATAAAAATACTTGAAAAACAAAAATACTGTAAAAAGATCCAAAAATCAGCATTTATCTGAAATAAAAAGCTTTTATAACATTATATTTCAGATAAATACTGTTCATTTTAATCATTTTTTTTCACAAAAATCCAAATAAAATAAAAACTTTCCAATTCAATCAATAATTAAAACAAAAATGTACAGCACAATTCTGAACATTCTATCCAGCAAAGAAACCTGAAAAAATTCTACTCAGCTGTTTTCAGCATAATAATAATAATAATAATAAAAGTAATAATAATAATAATAAACATTTTTTTGATTTTGCTGTAATTTGGATCAAATAAATACAGGCTTGGTGAACAGAAGAGGCTTCTTTAAAATACATTAAAAATCTTACTGTTCAAAAACTTTTGACTGGTATATATACACTATAGCTATCTATCTATCTATCTATCTATCTATCTATCTATCTATCTATCTATCTATCTATCTATCTATCTATCTATCTCGAAATGGTGGTGGGCCACCTGGACCAAAAAATGCCTGGGCCGATTTTTTGTCCCAGTCCAGCCCTGCAAGGAATTCTTATCTCTTTCTTTGAATTTGCAATCAGAAATCAAATACACTGCTGGACAATAATCAGTCATTTGTAATCTACATTTCTTTCCTAATGGCAATTGTATTATTGTTTTGTATACTACATTTAATTATTTAAATTTTCTGCACAGAATTAGGTAGGAAATATACTCTATAGTATCTGTACTGTAATAAATGATATGTCAATTAGCACTGCATCATTCTTAAATTTTATTTATTTATTGTGTTTATTGTCTTAAGTTTCACCAGTTCATTCTGCATTATACACATACTAGCACACATAAATATATTAAATCACCAAAATAATTCTCTTTCAGTGCGGTAAAGTAAAACTACTTCACTTAAGCATTACTAGCCACGAGTCCTAAGGAGAGACCACACATCAGCTGCTCGAAAAATGTGTCAGTGAGACGAACAGAGCGCGAGCGCAATCCTGTGACAGTCACAGACGGTAAACAGTGAAGCACGTGAAGGAGAGATGCGAGGCACGAACACTGTTCAAGGTCTCCATTCATTCGTGCTTGTAGTTATTTAATGTATATATATCTTGAAAGCATTTCATTGGTACAGAAATTGCGATTCATTGGATTCTTAGCATTTTATATTGATTACTGTCCAAAATTGACGATTCATGATTCAAAAATCATGTTTCAAGATCGATGCCTATGCATCGTCATGTAATCGATGAATCGATAAAACGAGTGAGATTCTGTGGGTACACCCCTACTATGCACTTAAGTTCCTATCAAACACAAAACACACTTTCTTTGTTATGAGTGACATCTGCAGGAGGAAACAAAAGTCTACAAGCTGAACTTCTCTGCTTAAAAATGATTCAATTTTCTGTCTGGATTGATTGTTTTTAATGACGTGTTTCTTATGCTTACATTTATTGATGTGTGTTTTGTGTTGGATAAAATGGTTAATTGACTGTGTTTAAAAGATAGTAAATTATACGAGCAACCTTTGACTGCAGATACTGTTTCATTTCAGAGTGTTTTAGTGTTTTCACATTTACGCTCAAAAAAACAAATTCAGCAATGACCCCATTTACAATTCTAAAAGAATGGGGCATGTTTTATCAATGTTCTTGATGCAAAATATCTTGGGAAAGAATAATGCAGGAATGTGTGGTTATATACGTTAAAAAACTTCAAATTCAAGCAAAACCAAACCACAGACAGCAAAACAACAGAACACTACAAAACTGAGAAACAGATCTGATGGCAAGATCTGTCAAAACAGATAAAACATCTAAAAACAGACCTGTAAATGAAAGGAAATCAACCCATAACAGAATAAAGTGAAAAGATCAAGAGGAGACAGTCTATGAAAATAAACCACAATGTGTTTCAGATCTGATTCAGAGAAATAAGGGCGGTTGTTTATCAGTGATGATCACAAGGGGTTTTCATGTAATGATTATAAAAAGTACTGCTAGTTCATTCAGGTGAAGACACATACGTAATATAAGCATTAGAAACTATTACAAAAGAGAAATTGTCCAGAAAGTAATCTGTCCATAACCAAAACCGTAGAAACATCTGGTTTAATTAAGATCTCATGGTTTTAATTAATCTCTGGGGTTTATATTATAACACTGCTGTTGGCAGCTGAAGCTGGATTGATAGGAGAATCTGTGAGATTTAATGAAGTTATTTCTCATACGAGTGATGAATCTGCTGCTGCTCTCATGATTCTGCTGCTGTTGTGTTCATGTCCGTTCTCTCCAATGTTTCTCATCCCTCACTTTCGGCGGGGTCTTCCTGTTTGTTTCCTACAAAAATATCATCATCATCATCATCATCATCAATCATTACACTGTAATCTCTCATGTCAAATCCATAAATGATGATGATAAATGGTCTCTCACGCTGGAAGTGTGTCTCATGTAGATGTGAAAAGTCCTAACAGACCGAACTGGAGAACCATCAGCGGAAGACACCAGACCACACCAAACACCAGAGACACTGAACATCCCAAACACCGCAGTCAATCACATCAATCAATGAACAACAGTTGGAACAAAAAGTTAGGCAGAAAACTAAACCTTCAGGTTTAAGCAGTGACACGTTGTCCATGGCTGTTGTGCTGATCACTGATATCAACACAATTCAACTAGGCTGAGATCAAGCTGAAACAGAGTAAAGAAACTTGATTTCAAGAATTAAAGACGTGCAGGTGAAACGGAAAGTAGTAGATGTCTTTTTTCCTAGTTTGCAGTTAGTTGTCGAGTGAAACAGCATTTGAAATGAGAGGGTGGGACTTGATTTTGTCCTTCAGGAATTGATTAGATCACTGGAAGTTGGGGCGTTGCTACCTAAATGGAGTCAGATCTGAATGCCAGTTTGCAGTTAGTTGTGAGGGGATTTCTCTCCACTGGATTCCAGAAAACCCACCGTGGCGACACCCCTTTGCATGTAGAAATTTTTATTTTATTGAGAGAAGATGCCATGTGAGCGAGGATCAATCAACAGCACAAAACATGCCTAAACAGCGCATCACTCAGAGAGAGAGAGAGAGGAGAAAGAGAGAGGACGAGGAGAGAGAGAGAGCCGAAGGTATCTCGAGAGTGGGGAGAGAGGAGGAGAGAGAGAGATGAGAGGGAGGAGAGGAGAGGGAGCGAGAGAGAGGACTTGAGATTATTGAGAGAGAGGAGGACTGAGAGGAGAGAGGAGAGAGAGAGATCACCGAGGACGAGAGGAGAGAGAGAGAGATTACTGAGTCGCGTCTTCAATCAGTTAAGTCAATATTATATTATATATACTATAAAACCTTTGCAAGAGTTAATTTTGTGGAAATGTCCTAATATTCCTTTCAACTTTTAAGGGTAGTGTACTTCCCCATGGCTTGCCTCTGCACTGGGTCAAGTGCACTGACGTCTATAAAGTGAAGCAGTCAGCAGTTTTTCCCCCAGTGTTTAGCCCTCCACATCAGTAGCTCCGCACTTGTGCCAGAACCCCTGACCGGAAGAGATGATGAGTCGTTTTGAGGGGGAAGAGGAGGTTAATGTTTTTGATTAAAGATTACGAGGGCACATGAATTTAAAAAAAAAAATAATGAAGTGCACGGATAAATTATTTATAATAAACACTACAATTTTCCATTAAACAATACGAATTTTACATTTTGACTTTCATGGTGACTTTAAGAGACTTGACTGTTCTTTATCAATTGGTGTGTGGCAGGGCTTTTTATATATATCTACAGTATCACGTTATGTGGACATTCATGTATCTAAAATGCACTCACCAGGACAGGGTTTGAGTGTAATGGTCTTCTGTGCGTTGCTGACGTGTTCTTCACGCTGCAGCTGATGTTTCCATCAGTTTCACCTCATCGCAGATCAATGCTGCTGGTTCCACACATTGGTCCTTGCTTCTAGTGTTTTTCCATTCAGGGTCCCAGCTGTAGATGATCTGATCTCCCTCAGAGGACAAACCTGAAAGTCTGATTGGATTGCGCAGATGAGTTGCACTTCCCTGGTGAGCCAATAGGAAGCTGAGGGAGGGAACATGGCAGTCACATGACTCTTTCTCAACATGTAATCAAGCGTCAAGCTCAAAGCATTTCTAAATCAAATATATTGCTGATACTTCTATACCTTCAACAATCACTTGAAGATCACTGCTCATAACATCATCTATCCAATGCCAGACAGTATATCTTCCTGATCTGCTCTGGGCACGATTGTTTTAATGGTTCAGAGTCATTTACAAAGAAGAACTGCGATCTGTTTCTGATGGTTCATGTGGATTTATGATCAGAGTCACATATTTTTTATAACCTGTGATAGGTCTCTTGATGTGATTCATAATCATACTTTTTATTTTTCTTTATTTATAAAAACTTTCAGATAAAATTTCATCATTTAACGCACTTAAACAAATCAAGTTCAGTATATGAAGGGTTCAGCATCATGCTGTATATTGATTTTGTGTCCTTAGAGCTGCGTAGAATATTGACTGATCTATTTAGTTGGTTTGGAGGGATGGAATGTGTAGAGCTGATCCAGACCTAAAGAACAAAAACACACACAAGATGAAATGTACCAAATCAACAGACGAGTCAATTGTTACTGCCTGGTAGAAATTCCTCTCCCTCATCATGAAATTTCATCAGACACATTCCACAAACTTCATATAAGTGTTTACGGAAGACACATATCAACTCCGTGATCTCAATCAAGGGTTTACAATAATAAAAAAAAAAAAATGCAGTTTTCTACTGTCCGGAAACTTTTGAAACACCTGAAGAATAGTATAAGGCCAGGTACAACACACACAAGCATATCTATCCATCATTGCTCAAATTTAATTCATATACATTAAATACATGTACAGCAGCCAGAACATCAGAGGTCTGTTGAATAAACTTTAGTTTCCATGCAGATCTTAGGATTTATAAAAAATGGCAGCTTGCCCTTGTGTATTCCTGCTATTGGTTCCTTTGTTCATTTTGTCATGTTCATTATGTCTGGCCGGTTTTCTTAGTCATGTGGCCTGTCTCTCGTTGGTTCGTTCATGTCGTGTGATCTGTACATTTTCTGATTGGTTGTCTTAGTCATGTGTCTTGTTTCCCATTGGTTTGTTCTTGTCATGTGACCTGTATTGTTTGTTATAAGTAGTCATGTTTTTGCCATTTGTGCCTTGTTGTCTATTAACGTAACATTGTAATCTGCTGTCGGTGAGTCTAGTCTGTTCATGCTATGTCAAGTCAAGTCTGTTCATGTCAAGTCTGTTTCATAGTGGTGGGCAGATCGAGGCTTCGTGAAGCAATGAAACAGTTGAAGCAAATGTGCCATATTGTGTTGAGGCTTCGAATCAATCCAACACCCGTCTCAACGGTGACACCTAGTGGTCACTTGCAGGTGTTGATCTGAAACAACCTTGACAATGAGCCGTTAAAAAAATTTCTAATATGTGAAGCTTGTAACCTGTAGGCTTCTCACTGTGCATAATGTTATTTTGGTCATGAAAAATGATTATTAATAAAAGAAATCAAGCCACAATGTCTCATTTTATTCAAAAATATTAATTTCTCTGCTGTGGAAGGACTTAGCCTACTTCTTTTTTATACAGATAATTTCTCCAGCCTTTGAAAAAATCCTCTCACAAGGGACACTTGTTGCTGGCATGCAAAGATATTTTTTAGCAAGGACATACAAATGAGTAAAGATTACTGTTCTCTCTTTCCAGTAAATTAGGGGATCATGAGTTCTGGGCAAAAATGCATCATGGAGGTATTTTTTCACTTCCACTGTGGCATCAGCTGTAGCATTGTGTATCATCTGGGTTTCATGGATACGATTATCAAAAAGTTCCCATATCAGTCAGTGTGTAAATTTAAATGTAAGCCTAAATATAACTAAACAAATCGCACTATAAATGTCACTATATCACCAAATATCAGCTATCTCAAAATCAAACTCCTCTCACAAAAACCCACGAGGTCAAGATGCATTGACTTCACTTTTATACAGATATGCGATTGTGTGGTCTGTACCCGACCGTGTCAATCAAACGCTGATTCGGCGGACCATGCCACCTGTCGAAACACTTGTGAAACACTTTAAGGCTTCATTAGCCATTGTCACGTGACATGGTCGTTTTGAATCACGCTTCGTATCAGTGTTTCGAAACATCTGTGCTTCAGGATCTCGCAAAGCTTCAGAACGTCTGTTTCGCGTCAGCCATCCCTACTGTTTCAAGCCTAGTCAAGTCTGTTCGTGCCTCGTCAAGTCAAGTCTGTGTATCTTGTTTGGATTATGTTTGGATTATCACCTTGTAAATAAACTGCACTTGGGTTCTCACTACGCTCACCCTCAGTGGACTAATCATTACAGAATACACAACCTCTACCATGAACCCAGCAGTTTCACAGCTCCTCTGTCTTCATCAAGGTAACCGATCCATTGAGGATTGTCCAGGATTTTTGTGAACCGGGCCACAGAGGCCGTTCATGAACTCACTGTCTGTCCTGTCACGGCCACAGAGGGCTTTCAAAAACTCTTTGCCTGTTCTGCCACAGACAAGTGGTCTGTCCATGTATCTGCTCCGCCAACGCTCCCCGCTAGGCCTGCTTCGCCATGGCTCCCAGCTAGGCCTGCTCCACCATGGCTCCATACTGCTCTGGATCTGCTCCACGGCCCAGCTTCCCCTCTGTTCCATGGTCTGTTCCTGCTCCACTCCACCACCCTCCTGGACTTTTTGGGTTTTGTTTGTTTGGGCGTCTGGAGCCGCCCTTAGAGGGGGAAAATGTAATGTGGGTTTTGTCATGTTCATGTTTTCATGTCTTTTATTTTGTTATTGTTTGATTGCTGTTTGTGTCATGCTTCCCTTGCCCTCTTGTCTTCATGCTATTGGTTCCTTTTGTTCATTGTCTCATGTTCTGATTGGTTGTCTTAGTCATGTGTCTTGTTTCCCATTGGTTTGTTCTTGTCATGTGACCTGTATTGTTTGTTATAAGTAGTCATGTTTTGCCATTTGTGCCTTGTCGTCTATTAACGTAACGTTGTAACCTGCTGTCGGTGAGTCTAGTCTGTTCATGCTATGTCAAGTCTGTTCATGTCAAGTCTGTTTCAAGCCTAGTCAAGTCTGTTTGTGCCTCGTCAAGTCTGTGTATCTTGTTTGGATTATGTTTGGATTATCACCTTGTAAATAAACTGCACTTGGGTTCATCTATGCTCGCCTTCAGTGGACTAATCATTACAGCTATGTTTTAATGTTTAATAATGAGGATTGATTGGCTGTGAAATTTTTGCTTTGAATTTTAACTCTTTTGCAAAGAAAATATTTCAATGCAAATAATGACTGCAGCAAAACATTAAATATAATGAACTATTTATGATATAGAGGCAAATGTTATCAGCAAATAAATAAGAGGAAAGAGAAAGTTAGAGAATTGTGCAGCGACGAAAGCTGGAACCATGGTGATGATGTGTGAAAACAAGGAATAGAAAGTGCAATCATTTTATATAAAATTCTGCTTTAGTTGGCAAGCTTCTTCAAAAGTTAAAGTAATATGTTTAATCAATCAGTGAATGTTATTTATATTTCCCAGATGATCAGCTGTTATAATTTACATATGAGATTTCTGAGAATTCAGACTCTGCACTTTATTTCTGAATTACCAGCACAAACTTTTTAAATACATTTTTTTTCCCCACATCATTTTGGCCTTAGAATAAAAACATCCAACTCTCTTTAACTATAAGTCTTGCAATTAATTGAATATTACTTAAGTACACCTTATATATTACCTGAATATTAAAAGAGTTTGATGTGAAAGTGACTCACATGCAGCAGTTTGCAGCAGCAGCATCAGTCCACAGATGAGCATCATTTCTCTTAAAGTCCAGTTAGTGAGAAGAGAGTCAGATCGAGTCTCACTGACAGACAGAAGCCTCTACTGACACATCAGGATACATTCCGACCATTACAGAGAAAGTAAGAGGAAGTTTTCAGAGATTGTTACTGTGATTTAGCAGTTCCTACTTCAACACACACACAATGCACTTTCTATGAAGAAAAAAAAAACGCCACTAAATAAAAGTTAAATTGTTTACAAGTTCATCAAAGGCTTTTGATTCATATCAAACAGACTTCAATGTTTATTACGAGCAAATGCAATATAATACAATAGAAATGGTGTCTGAAAAGCATTTGTGAGGTGGAGCCTAAATTTAAAACCAATCAAAGCAAAACAAATCAATGAAACCCAGTGAAAAGTTGTCAAGATCACCTTTAATATTTAATTTTAACAGTGACAGCCTAAAACTGAGACACAGATCAAGAAAAACAGATTTGAACAGTTAAAACATCTGATCAGTAACTTTAAATGAAGAGACAGATACTTAATGAAAAAGCAGAGATGTGGAATTGTTGTGACACGTCAGAAGGGGTTGGATCCATTTGCAGCTTTTTTAAGAACAGTCAGACAATACAGGGTCTGCAAGGCAGAACAGCAGGGACAAGGCAGAGACAGAATTGTAAACCAGGTGAGAGATCAGAGCAGGCGACTAGCAAACAGATTCCAAGTGAAACAATGCAAGTCGGGGCAGGTAGATAACAATCAGAGAATCAGGAAACAGTCCAAGGTCAGATACACAGGAAACATACAAGGGTATGAGGGATAATGGGAAATGGAGCCTCTAGATAGCTAATATTCAGGAGACCGTTCCCTTTGGTGGTGCGGAGGCGGCGGTACAGGAGCCTCCTCTGTAACAGAAATAACTCCAAAAAATAAACACACAGAAATACTTCAAAATCTGCCAGATGAGTTTTATCATGAATGAACAAAAGGCATTCCATGTAATGAAACAAAAATACTGCTAATTCATTCAAAGCATAACGGCAAATGAATAAAACTGTTGCAAAAACAAATGTACAACAAACAATTTAAAAAATACCTTCATAACTAAAATGTAGTCAGTCTGGTTTAAAGGGGTCATATGCTGATTTTTAAAGATCATTATTTCGTGTATTTGGTGTAATAGAATATGGTTACATGCTATAATGTTCAAAAAACACATTATTTTTCAAATACTGTACATTATTGTAGGTCCTCTATGCTCTCTCAAACACAACGTTTTCTACAAAGTCCCTCATTCCGACAAGCATAGTCAGCTCTGATTGGCCAACTAATCCAGTGCATTGTGATTGGCCAAACACCGCAAGTACTCGTTGGAAAATAACGCCCCTTTCCCTAATCGTGAGCTTCTTTTCAAAATAAATGTAAAGACAGTTAATTATGTCCTTAGTTTTATCATCAGTTCAAGCCCGAAAGTTGAACAGAGTTGCGTGACAGACACAGTGATGAAGCTCGTATGTATTTGCAGTACACAAATCACAGATGGTTAAGACAGCTGACTCCACTGTGTGACCCTCTCTCTCTCTCTCTCACACACACACACACACACACACACACACACACACAAAACTCCACATTTGAACAGTCAATAGCAAATACTTAAACTAATAACAAAACATACATACATCAGAAGCGCCAGATTGTCGTAGCAAAGTCAGAATTACCTCCTCTCCTAGGTTCACGAAACGGTCGTCCATGGCTGTTCAGTTGTAAGTAATCTAAAAGATTCCTAAATGCATCTACTTTCAGAAGGCCAAATAAAGTGCTTTTGCTTTTGCCTAGATACACACAGTATCTCGCTGACATGGCTGCTTCAACACTAACTGCTGTTACTGAAACCATGCCTTCTTTCTTTGCATGAACATTTGGGCGGCATTACACATATTTCCAAATAGTGACATAGACATGTGGGGGCATGTTAGAACGAGCCGTTTTAGGGGGGAGTGGACGAGTCTTAACTTTGATAAAGAATAACTCTTTGGATTTGAGACTTCAGTCTTTGCAACTTTACAGATCTTCATTTTGCACCAAGAGCTTGTAACACTCCAAAGAGAAAGGAAAATTTTAAATTGCATCATATGACCCCTTTAATTCATTTGTCACAAGTCTGTAATTCTGCATCTAAATTAGTTTAAATTGTTATTTCATGAGCAGCCGATTCATACCTGACAGAAATAATTCTCACAGAAATACATCAACATACTCTACAAGAAATAAACACAACCCATTAAAAGATTAGTGTCAATTATGAAAGCTTCTTCTGTCTCCAGGTTTTATTCGACAGCTGAAAGCTGGATTGATGTGAGAATCAGTGAGATTATAGTGTAAATAGATGTGATGATCTACTGCTGCTCTCATGAATCTTGTTATCGGCTCCAGATCTAGGGGAATCCGTGCCGGCACAAGCCAAATCACGCACCAAGCTGTAAGTGATAAGGAGACAAACACGTTATTGCCTTGCTCGAGTGCAGTTTTAATATGACAAAGATAATCACTGTTGAAATATGGACACATCATACTTTGTCTACAAGCAAACCAAAATTCACAATAAAATAATTCAACTGTCACTTTAACAATATTCATATGAATAAATTCAAGGCAATGTAATTAGATTTCCCATATGAACATAGGCATAAATGCATGAACAAAAGAACCCGATACAGTTGAAAATACCTCTGTATAATGTAGTATAGGTAATACTTTGAGATATTGAAGTAATACAGCATTTACTCAAAGAAAACATTTCTTCACCATAAGTAATACCGACTTGTATAAATGCACAAATCATACCAATCACTCTGGTTGAAACAATGTCACTTTCCCATATCTTTATGGATAAATACATAATATACACAATTAACACAATTTAACACCTTTAATAATCTCAAATGTATTATTATCCAAATTACTACGGTTTAGAACCATAAAACTGGTAAATATCCATACCTGTGAATGATAAGGAGACGAGTTACTGGTATTGTTGACTTAGCAGCTAAAACTCACAATCCACAACTAAATCTGACATCCTCATACTCCGGAGTTTGACTTCGCGGCTGATACTCAGGAGCTACCGCTCTCAATCCACAACGAGACTCTGGTTCCGGTAGGTGGTATCTGACAGTCTTTCTCTCATACACAGACAAAGACCTAAGATGGTAGGAACAGTCTTGCTCATCATCAGATCATCATTAAAGGGTAAGTCAAAGTTGGCGCAAGCCAGCATGGGAGGACTGGTCATCATGTCTACCAGGTGAGACACTACCGCACTATGCTCCGAAGACCAACAGACAGGTGTCTTAGATGGAAGGTGGACACCGCACTTTCCTCTTTTGGTAGATTTTACAAGAGCGGGACCTTGGTGAGATTCATCGGGATGTTCTTGGAGCTTGAACAACGGTCGTGCTATTCGGGAGAAATCCTGGATAAAAGAGCAATAGTGCCCCAAGAACCCCAGTAAAGATCGGACCTCCCGGATATTCTTTGGTTTCCTCTCCTTTAACTTCAACACTGCTTCCAGATCCTTAGGATCCACTTGGACACCTCCACTGGTAACTAACCATCCCAAATACCGCACTTGGCGTTTGAAGAGCTCACACTTGGTCGCAGTTTCACACCGCACTCCTGAAGGTGATACAGCACTCTTCTCAGGTCCTCGACGTGGTCATGGAAGGTCTTAGAGAAACAGAGCACGTCATGCAGGTAAGGGGAACTGCATTCATCCGTCAGACCAGCTAGTACGCACTCCATGCAGTGCTGAAATGCCACTGGTGCATTGGTAAGGCCAAAAGGGAGACATACCCACTCATAGAATCCCCAAGGTGTGCTGAAAGCTGTCATATGTTGGCAACCTTCTTCGACAAAACCCTGATGGTAAGCACTACCTTGGTCGAGAATGGAGAACCAGGAGTTGCCCCCCAAATTATCCAACAGGTTTTGGATACGTGGCAGTGGGTGACGTTCGGGGATGGTTTTGCTGTTCAACCCCCGGAAGTCGACACGGAGGCGTAAACTCACGTAAACTCATGTCCTTCTTCCTCACACATATGACTGGAGAGGAATAAGCTTACGTCGATTTTTGAATCCAGCCACGGTCAAGTAAGTTCTGGACATAATTTTTGACCTCCCGATACAAGGGTTTTGGAATGGCATTATATGACTTTTGGGCAACCCCTGTCTTATCTAGCTCTTTGCTCTGATAGATCATAGAGTCTGTGCTTAACTGGGCTGCAAAGGTCTGGACAGACTCACATGGCATGTGCTTGGGGTTCAGGACAGGCTTCACATCAGTGATCTCTTCAGGAGTACCCAGAACTGTACTTTGGGTCAAGTAAATGGTGTGTCGGGTTAAATTCTGAATGGGAATTTTAATGAATTTTGATGACCCCCAGGGAATGTCTACCAGGGACAGAAGCAGGTCTAAACTAACCGAACAGGTATTCTCAGTGAGAGGCTGAAATAGCATGGTGCACTTCCCTGGTACCCCCTTTACTCGACACTGGACCTCATAGACTTTGCCTGTGGTGATGGTAACACCTCTGTTACTGATGCGTACCACACGTGGTGTTGGCTCATCCATGGTTGTTATCTGAAGGAGAGAGACCAACGCCTCCACGGTGTTCTCTGGAATACTTAAAGAATCCATTAGGATAGCGGTCACATCCAGAGTGTCGCCATGTTCTTTAACCTCTTAACCTTCACCAGGACGTAGGCGCACTGAACTCTCCTTGTTTGCACGTGTCATTGTTTACGGATAGATTAAATGAGACGGGACAAATTTTAATCTTGACAAACTATATATCATTATAGAGATCTAGGTCTCAAGCATTGACGACAGATCGCTGTTTTTCAATGGAAAGCTTATAAAGAATGTATTTGCTAGATTTGTGGAAGCAGTACACATCAAAACATGAAGAAAAAAAACACAGTACATACCAGATTCGTCGTAATAACGAGTCATAAACACATCCACAGGTGTAAGTCCCGGTTTAGTTAGGAAGGTAAGGGTCCACTGAACAAAATCTCATGGAGCACGTTTAGTCCAACGAAGCAATAACGTTGTAATATGGATGATAATTCCTTTGTTTACGTTTCAATTCTTCAGGGACAGAATTGTTTGTGTCCGTTATGGAATAATTCACACTCAGAAACTGCGTCTTGGTAGTAAAAAAAAACGGCATGGTTTTGTAGCATACAGTGTCACAAACAGAATGAGACGATCCACCAAAAAAAATGTGAAAGATAGGCGGAAGATTGTTTATTTGAATTCTGGCGCTCTCTCGTGACGGCTCGTGACGCATGCTCTGATGCACCTGTCATCTGATGGAGGCGGAACTTAGCGATCATCCTTTTTCTTTATTTTTTTTATTTTTCAACTTTTTTTATATATGTGTGAGTGTGTTTTATGTTGAATGTGCCTGTATCTGCATGATTACCATCTGTTTGAGTGCAAATCAGCACGCTATTACTGTGTAATCACAGCTATCAATGTGAACGCCGTCTATATGAATAGAGTGTGATTTATTGACTTTATGGAGCATTTCTATGATTACCATCGCTATAACTGGCCATCAGCACATCAGCACGTGATAATTGACTATATGACCAGAATTCATTGTAAAT
>NC_056610.1:24141980-24142051 GCF_018340385.1 Cyprinus carpio
ATGTCTATTGTTTTATAATTGAAAAAAATATGCAGTGGTATGTTTAATGACTAAAATAGTTTGTAGAACCC
>NC_056610.1:24142180-24152245 GCF_018340385.1 Cyprinus carpio
ACTCCAGGACCGATTTCATGTATTTTTATATATATAAAAAAAGGCACTTCAGTGTCTATAACTTTTAATATTTTTGAGCATTATCAACTCTGGTTGATAAAAAGTAAAGTCCACAGGGTCTTCTTTCCAAAGAAACCAAAATTATGTGTGTAACACACTGAAGTAAGGAACTGTTACAATTTTAAGTCAGGTATGGGCACTTTCAGCTATGAGTCCCATAATGGGGGGTGCTGGCTAACAGGTTAATGATTTCCGTTAAGACGTTGCTACCTAGCAAGGGACAGTGGCAGCTTTGACTGACTAAAAGGGGTACTCTGATTGTCACAGACCCATGGTGCTTGCTAGAAATCTGTAGGTCAACCTCTGCCCTAGGTCAATTTCAGTACCACTGGCTGCAGAGATTTCAAGGGACTGACTGTTAAGGAGTGACTGAAGTGGCTGAATTTTGACATGAAGTGATACCCTATCTATCCAGGTTTTGCTGACCTTAATCACCTGGGCTCCTGAATCTAATAGCATTTCTACTGGCATACCATTGATGTTACAGGAAACAGTACAGCTTTTTCCAATGAGCTGGGCCATACGTTTCTTTGGGTTCAATTGATATGACGTGGCTGACATTTTAACCGTATCTGTGGGCTTAACACTGTTCACGGTCATTGGCTGCCCTTTTCCAGCGACCTCTTCTCGTTTTCCGACATTCATCGCTGCAAGCATCAGATGGCTCGATGGCCTGCCTGACCACAAACAAAACAATGGGGACAGTTCATTGTCTCTTTCATTATGCAGTTGGAGCATCTATCCTTTTTCTCAACTGTCAGGGATTGTGGGTGCTTAACAGGTGTACTAGAGTTGCCAGTCGGGGCAGGGTCAACAGTGTGGTTCACAGTGTAGTGTCATTTGTCGGGTCAGTGAGGACACTTGAGCAGTCAGCTCTCTAATAGCTTGGCAATTAGTTTGCAACTCAGCATGAATTTGGGACTGTTTTGTCGTATTGGTCAAGGTAGTACTGTCAGATTGGGCCACACTCACAGTCACTGACCTAGACTTGGCTACAGCACCCAGGCGCTTTAACCTTCCTTTTTCCTCCATTGTTGACTTTGTCAGCTATTCTAACAGTGAGTCATCACTAACTTGTGTGTTAGCAAGGAAAGGTTTGATGTCTTGCCTAACATGACTGTTCTTGTCATTTAACCCTTGATACAAGGTGTGCAGAAAAGTACCCTGAACCAATCGCTTATCATAGTTAAACTCTGCACCCGGTTGCTGTGACTCAAAAATAACTCTTTGTTTTAGCCCTATAAGTCTATAGAGGAACTGATGTGGACTCTCTTTGTCGTATTGTTTAGCATTACTGAGCTCGTGGAAGAGCTCAGCTACACCTTTATCTCTCACATGAGCTAGGAGAAGTATCTTTAACCCATTCACTGTTAAACCATCGTGGTTATTGAGCATTTCTCTGAAGTTACCTGATTTAGTTATATTGAACACTGCTCTAATGATCTCAACCTCATGAAACCCTTCTTGTAGAGCAGTATCAATCTCCTTACAGAGACCACTGAAAGAAATATCCGACCCGGTTTCAAATATTTGACCCCCATGAAATTTACATTCCCGACGTGGAAACAAAGCCGTGACATCATGGACGTCTCACTACATGACAGCGCAACAGTTGAAGATAGGGTCTTGTATCTGGTGGGTGTCACGAGTACCGTGACAACACCATGGGAGCCTGGTATCCCCAACATCGATGCAGGGATTCGTGGTAAATGTCTCTGGTCTAGTGTGTGACGTGGGAATGTGCCAATTCACCTGAGTGACAGAAGGTGCGAAAGGAAGTCTAATGGGGCAAATAGAGTTGTGGTTGTGGAATGCCTCCTGTCCGGATGAATATGTATGTGCGTCACTACTGCGAGAAGCAGGGGGGAGGTGGTTGCAATGATGGCCACAAAGTAGTTGTAACGGTGTCCATGTGAACAGGTAGAAACATAAGCCTCATCAGAGCCCGCGGCGTCAGCTGGTGTCCGTTCATGGTAACAGATCATGGAGGGAGAGAAGTTGAGACCATACCTTCGTCTTCATCATTTTCACCTTTCCCCTCCTGGTGTAGTTGATGATAAATTCACAGGAGCTCGTGGTTTCACTGAAGACTTCTGTACTATCGACCTGCCATGTTCAGTTCGCGACTTGGCAACCAACTGTAGTTGACTGGTAGGTTATCTCAACACTAGAGCTTTTTTTGTGATATCTGGAGAAACAACATCCGTTTGTGGGGGTGACATGTAGCCTTTGGACATTTCGCCCGCGTTTGGACGCGGTCGCTTCGTCTGGCTGATGTTGGGCCAACCCAGCTTCCTGAGAGTTGACCTACCAACCTCTACGCAGACGCAGCGTGTTCTCGGCCTCTAGGCGCGTACTGGGGGTGATCGCCGGTCGATGCCCTCAGTTGGTTACCAGCACCGCAGACCGGTAGGGGAATCTGTGCCGTCACAGAAGCCAAAATTCACACACGCAAGTGTTGAGGTGCTAAGGGGACCAACCCGTTATTGCCTTGCTCGAGTGCAGTGGGTTGGTAATATGGACAAAGATAGCACTGTTGAATATGGGACAGCCTCATACTTGTCTAGCAAGCAAAACAAAATTCTCAATAAAAAATAACATTCAAAATGTCACTTTTCATCAGAATACTTATATGAATAAATTCAAGGCAATGTAAGTTGATTTTCCGATACTGAACAGAGGCATTAACTGCGTTGGGCTGAACCAAAAGAGAGAGCGCCCAATACGAAGTTTGAAGAATTACATTCTGTAATTAATGTAGTATTGGTGTGTACTACTTTACATATAGTGGAAATAATACGCAGCATTGTACTCAAAGAAAGAACATTGGTTAACTATTAATTATAGTTTACGCGGAGCTTGTAATAAATGCAAAAATGATAGACCTGATGCACTGTGGTTGAAAACAATTTACGCTTTCCCATATCTTTATGGAAAAAATACCTGGATGAAGTGACAACTATCACACAGATTTCCCTGATAACACCTTTAAATAATAATCTCAAATGTGATTCCATCAGCTGAAGACACCAGACCAACACAAACACCAGAGACACTGAACAACATCACAAGTCACACAGCAGTTCAATCAATCAAATCAATGAACAACAGTTAGGCAGAAAACTAAACCTTCATGTTTTAAGCAGTGACACGTTCTAATGTCTGTGTGCTGATCACTGATATCAACACAATTCACTGCTGAGATCAAGCTGAAACAAGCTAAAGACACTTTTCAAGAATTAAAGACGGCATGAAACGGAAGTAGCGATTGTCTTTTTTCCTCTACTGTGACATCTGTCAGAGTGAAACGGCATTTGAAATGAGAGGGTGGGACATGATTTTGTCCTTCAGGAATCGATTGGATCGTTGGAAGTTGGGGCGTTGCTACCTAAATGGAGTCAGATCTGAATGCCAGTTTGCAGTTAGTTGTGAGGGGATTTCTCTCCACTGGATTCACCGGCGACACCCTAGCATGTAGAAATTTTTTATTTATTGAGGAAGATGATGACGAGGACAATCAACAGCACAAAACATGCCTAACAGCGCTCACTCGAGAGAGAGAGAGAGAGAGAGAGAGAGAGAGAGAGAGAGAGAGAGAGAGAGAGAGAGAGAGAGAGAGAGAGAGAGAGAGAGATATTAGAGAGAGATAGAGAGAGAGAGAGAGAGAGAGAGAGAGAGAGAGAGTGCCTGAATTACTGAGCGCGTCTTCCATCAGGTTAAGTCATATTTATATATATATATATATATAAAACCTTTGCAAGAGTAATTTTGTGGAAATGTCCTAATATCCTTTCAACTTTTAAGGGTAGTGTACTTCCCCATGGCTTGCCTCTGCACTGGTCAGTGCACTGATTTCTATAAAGTGAAGCATCAGCAGTTTTTCCCCCAGCGTTTAGCCCTCACATCAGTAGCTCCACACTTGTGCCATAACCCCTGACCGGAAGAGATGATGAGTCGTTTTAAGGGGAAGAGGATGTTAACGTTTTTGATTAAAGATTACGAGGGCACATGAATTTAAAAAAATTAAAAAAATGAAGTGCACGATTAATATTATTAATAATAACACTACAGTATTTCCATTAAAAAATACGAAGATTTTACATTTTGATTTCATGGTGACTTTAAGAGACTTGACTGTTCTTTATCATTGGTGTTGCTGTGGCTTTTATATATATATACAGTATACAGTATGTGGACATTCATGTATTAAAATCTCACCAGGACAGGGTTTGAGTCTAATGGTCTTCTGTGCGTGACTGACGTGGTTCTTCACGCTGCAGCTGATGTTTCCATCAGTTCCCTCATCCAGATCAATGCGGCTGTTTCCAAACATTGGTCCTTGCTCTAGTGTTTTTCCATTCAGTGTCCAGCTGTAGATGATCTGATCTCCCTCAGAGGAGCAGAACACTGAAGTCTGATTGGAGGAGCAGATGATTGACACTTCCAATGAGCCAATAGGAGCTGGAGGGAGGGACACATGACAGTCACATGACTCTTTCTCAACATGTAATCAGCGTCAATCTCAAAGCATTTCTAAAATAAAATATATTGCTGAGAGCTTCTATACCTTCAACAATCACTTGAAGATCACTGCTCATTACCATATCTATCTCAATGACACGACATGTATATCTTCCTGAATCTGCTCTGGTCACATTGTTTATGGTCAGAGTCATATTATCAAAGAAGAACTCAGATCTGTTTCTGATGGATTCATGTGTATTTATGATCAGAGGCACATTTTTTAATAACTCATATATGTCTCTGATGGATTCATAATCATACTTTATATTTTTCTCTATGCTAAAAACTTTCAGTCTACTGCCATTTAAAGTCTTATACAAATAAAGTTCAGTATATGAAGGGTACAGCTTCATCTGCAGATTGAGTTTGTGTCCCAGAGCTGCGTAACACTGACTGATTGAATTTAGTTGATCAAATGTGCAGAGCTGATCCAGACCTAAAGAACAAAACACACACAAGATGAAATGTACCAACATCGACAGACAGAGTCAGAGTGTTACTGCTGGTAGAAATATCATCTCCCTCATCATGAATTTCAATCAGACACAAATTACACAAACATTCATAATAAGTTCTACGGAAGACACATATCAGACTCTTGATCTCATATCAGGTTTATCAAATAATAAAAAAAAAAAAAATGCAGTTTTTCTACATGTCCTGAAACTTTTTGAAAACAACTGAAGAAATAGTAGAAGGCATGTACAACACAAACAAAAGCATATCTAATCCATCATTGCTCATAATTTAATTCATATTACATTAAATACATGTACAGCAGCCAGAACATCAGAGGTCTGGTGAATAAACTTTAGTTTCCATGCAGATATTAGGATTTATAAATAAATGGCAGCATGTGTGCACAATGTAAATAGAAATATCATGTATGACTTTAATAGAAATGGCATGCTACGTTTTAATGTTTAATAATACTGAGGATTGATTGGCTGTGAAAATTCTGCTTTGAATTTTGCTCTTTTGAGTAAATAATGACTGCAGCAAAAAATAAAATGTAATGAACTGTTTATAATATAGAGGCATGTTATCAGCAAATAAATAAGCGGAAAGAGAAAGTTAGAGAATTGTTAGCAGCGATAAAGCTGAACCATGTGATGATGTGTGAAAACAAGAATAGAAGTGCAGTCATTTTATATAAAATGCTGCGTTAGTTTGCAAGCTTCTTCAAAGTTAAAGTAATATGTTTAATCAATCAGTGAATACTATTTATATTTCCTGGTAGATAATCAGCTGTTATACTTTTTACAGAAGGAGATTTCTGAGAATTCAGACTCCTGCACTTTATTTCTGAATTACCAGCACAAACTTTTAAAGACATTTTTATTCCCACATCATTTTGGGGTCTTTAACAAAAACATCCAACTCTTTAACTATGAGTCTTTCAATTAATTGAATATTACTTAGTTTTTATGTCAGAGATTGATCTGATTGATCAGCATCATAAGAGTTTGATGTGAAAGTGACTCACATGCAGCAGTCTGCAGCAGCAGCAGCGTCCTCATCAGTCCAAAGATGAGCATCATTTCTCTAAAGTCCAGTTTCAGAAGAACTCAATCCCAGCAGAAGTGTGTGACGCTGCTTCAGATCGTCTGTGTTCTGGCTCTCATCAAGACAAGCGTCTTCACGGCGAGACTCACACTGGACTGACACACGAGGAAACCTCTGACCGCTTCACTGAGGAAAGAGGAAGTTTCTTCTTATGGGGGAAGACACATGCTGTTAGTTTGCACTACAATACATCTGAAACAAGAGAAACTAAGAGAAAGAAAGAACAATTATCAGGCTCATTTTCTAAAAAAAAGTGCAAAAAAATCAGGATTTGTGGACAGGATTTGTTTCTGAGTGAAGTAAAATGACTAGTTATGCAGATGACTTCACAGATTCTCTTGCAGATCACATAAAACAGTATCTTTAGTGTATTAATGAAATGCTCAGGACTGTTTTATTGAGAGTAAAACAGAATCAGGTCTACATGCAGCTGTGTGTATTGAGTGTGTGCTGATGTTTTTCTCAGTTCTAGTCAGTTCACATGTGAATGAAGAGAGGATTGTGATCTTCTGTTGACTGGAGCAGAGACTCATGGGACTCAGAGCTGCTGATGTAGAGAGCGCCACCTGCAGGAGAAAACTACAACTACAGCTGCACTCTTTCACACAATAGTCTCCAGCTGCAGACCCGCAGCACCAGCAGTGCAGTCTCAGAACCGGAAGTGAGGGGCGGAGCTTACGTTCTTAACAGAGTAGTGCCACCTTACGTTTTTTAAGGGGTAATTTGCTTTTATTACACAAGATACGTTATACTTTATATATGTAATGCATTTTATAATGATACATTAAGCATCTTATAAACATCAATCTTGTGTAATTTAGTTGTAGGCCAATACAGTTATTTGTTTTATTGTATTATGCAAGATATTTCCCTGTTTGTGATATTAAAAATAATGTTTGAAACTTCTGCATTTTATATAAAATATACTTTAATCACAAGATTCAAAATAAATGTTTACTACAAAGTAAAGTACACGTGCATCATACATTTTTCCAGGAGATTGTTGAGATTGTTTAGCGTCTTCTCCTTGTCCTCTTCCTCCATTATAAGGAAACGAGGCTCTTCCACTGGCCCCCTGAGCAGATGTCTATATATGTGTGTGTGTGTGTGTGTAATAGATATAAATAGACAGACAGACAGACAAACAGATAGATAGACAGATAGATAGATAGATAGATAGATAGCCAATTGGAAGGGCCTCTTGTAGGGTTCCTGCACAGTAATAAAACATACCTACAAGCCACTTGCAAGGGCCCCTTGTAAGGTTTCTGCACTGTAATATACATGTATCTTGTTTAATTTCAGATTGGTCAGAAGGGGGTACAAATGTAATGGTGGACTGGAGGAAATGTCCAGTACCTTTCAGAGAAAACTCCAAAGTTCTCCAGAAGAATAAGAGTCCACCATTATACGTATGATTGGAATGTCACACTGGAAGACACAAACATAGAGAAATCTTTAAATATCAGCTGTTACAACATCATAAAGGTCAATTACTTTAACTGATAACTACTTACAGATGTAAAATCAAAGGGTGCTCCCAAGACAAGATGTACTGGAAAACAACAAAAAAATAAGAATATTCTCCCTGTAAATAGCACAAAAAAGCAGCTACACCTCCACCTCTCCTAACAGTCCTGCAGACACTCATGAAAGTAAAGTTAGGAGGGGCCGCTTCATTGAGGACTGTTGCACTGCAGCTGTCTTCTAGCCATGTTTCATTTAAAAACATAAAATTCAGATTGTTTGTGGTTATAAATGCATTGATTAGAAATGATTTATTTTTTAGTGAGCGAATGTTTAAAAATGCTAACTTGATGGCAGTGCTTTGTGTCTTTACATCAATCTTAGTTTGATCCATTCTAGGCCGCAGATTAGATGAGTTAGCCCTTCGGCTTGAAAAGGCCTTAGACTTTCTATCACGTGATAAAACTGAAATAGAGAAAGCTACAGGCACACTGGGTTCCCACTTGTTCTGTAAACATTTGTGAATGTTGCTGCTACTATAGCAGGGACCCGACACATATTACTGAGAGCTGCTATCAGTTGTTTTTAGTTCACCTACAGCAGATGGAGGGTTGGGGCCTGGCGTTGTGGCAGCGGTCGGAGAGCTCTCACAGGAGCAGGTCCCACAGGCTTTGGTGGTTGGGGGCCCGCCGTTTTTTTGGTGTTTTTGCGGGCATGCAGCGAATGAGTGAGAGAGTTTAGTCCCAGCATACACCACTTCCTCCATTTTCTGTGAGAAGCACAGAAGTGGTGATGCTGGAGAGAGGGATAATGTGTCCGGTGAGTGGGGCTGTGTCTCTGGTGTTTCTGGTTGACTGTGATATGTTGTCCTGACTTCCCCTGGCTGTTTTCCAGAAAGTTGTTCTTGGGTGCTGAGAGTCTTGTATCTGTTTTGATACATCACAGTCTGTCTGTGAGGAGCTCTGTGGGCAGGGCTCAGCCGGGATAGTGTCCATCAGCAGTGCTTGTTGTGGCTGGATGGTGTTATCAGTGTCCTCGTGGGATATGTCAACCACATGATGACTCGGACCTGGTGTGTGTGTGTGCTGAATGAATTGACACACTCTGCTGAAGGATGACGGAGGGAGAAGTAGATATTGTCCTTAAGCACTCTAGCTCCAAGTTTGTTAGGGTGGAGGCCATCGGGTTTAAACAGTTGTCTATGGCCCCAGAACAGATTGAAGTTGTCAATGAAATTCACTCCTTTTATATTGCAAGATCTTTGTAGCCATGTGTTCAGCCCAAGCAACCGTGAAAACATATTTGTTCCCCTTGCTGGGAGCTGGTCCACTGATGAACGACTGAACTTTGACTCTTCGAAGTGTTTCAAAGAGTTCACTGAAGTCCTTCTTAAGGAGGTTCTGACTGCTCTTTCCGAATATCATTCTTCCCCACATGGATGATGATTCGATTTGCAGACCTGTGCTTCATCAGAATGTTCTGAAGTTCCTTGTTCACATCAGAGACCGTTGCTTGAGGAAGGCAGCATGTTGTTGTAGTCCTGCTACTGATGTTTCTGATAATAGGGTCACCCACTATCAGAGTCCTGAGCTGAATGCCGCTGTCTGCTCGACCTTGAGCGCCTGTTAGTAGCGGTGTTGGCTGCTGGCTGATCCGATCCATGTTTAATCACATTTGGGGATTCCTCACCCGCCTTCATTAATGCTTCAAATCTGTTCTCAAGATGTATAGGGGGTGGGCAGAATACCAGTATTCACAAGCCTTGTCATAGTCGAATCTGGGGTAGAGGATGCTAAGGCAGCAATACGAGAAACTCGTGACAATCTGATGTCTGTCGTGTTCCTTTGGGTCTCGCCCCTGTTTGTGCCATCGATTAGTGTGGCAATCAGTTTCAGGCTTGTTCCTCCTACATTGGTAATAAACTGTTGAGATTCAGAAGATTCATGGGACTCACCGGCTGTATGCTGAGAGGGTCCATGACGACGGTCTGCTGAGTGTTCCGTCTGTTTTGGAAGTCCAGAAAGTAACTTTGTTTCAAGAACGACAACCTTTGTAGAAGTTTGCAGCAGTTCATGCAACAAGTTATATCAACGGAGGCATTTTCCTCTTCTTTTGTTTCGAATGTAGGCAGTGTTTTCTCGTCTCCGAATGTTAAGCTGCTGGCGTGGAGGCAAAGTCTTTCTTTTTGTCGTATTCTTCCAGTCCCAAAGAGTTTGTAGTTTTAGTGTTGGCCAAAAATCGTTGTTTGAGCATCTGTGTGATTGCTGAAGCTACCACAATCTTTTACAGCCATACAGAAGCAAAGCGCCGAGCAGTACCAGCTACGACCCCCAATGCTCCCGAATGCGCTGAGCACAACACAAGGAAGCAATATAAAACTGCCAATGCATATTACTTTGTCCTACAAATATAATATACACCTCTAAAGCATAGTTATAAGTATACATT
>NC_056610.1:24153245-24153353 GCF_018340385.1 Cyprinus carpio
TTCCGCCGCAAGTCTATGGCAGCCCATAGAACCGATTGCGGGAAAGTTGTATAATTTGGCACAATGATAGAGGACCGTCCCAGCATTAACTATAGCAAATTTGAAGTA
>NC_056610.1:24153440-24155307 GCF_018340385.1 Cyprinus carpio
GCACAAAATTAAAATTATTTTTTCCGGCTGAATCCTTGCCCATGCCAAAGTCAAAATGAACCCGGAAATCAAAAATCGCGGCACAGTTTTTTCGCTATTTCAAATTGTTCGAAAAACCCGGGGCTTTTTTCAACTCGTCCTAGACGGGTTAGTCCCATTTCGCCAAAAATTGGCTCAGATCATCTTCAGACCATGTCCGGCAAAAAAGTTATGGAATTCGAGTTGATTCGGCCCAAAAGTTCTCGAATACCACGCCAAAAATTCTAAGAAAAGACGCAAAAATGCTTGTGAGCTATAACTCCGCGATTTGGCATATTGAGACCAAACTGAGGGGCATATATATATAACAGGCATGACCTGACTTCCTGCAGTGTTTCGACACGCAGCTACCCAGTGGTCAGAGATAAAATGCATATTTTTGCTTATAACTTCTGGAATGGTTTGGCCAAAATCACAAAAACTGGTCTCATTAGATTCGTGGCCGCGTCGTCGAATGATATCCAATTCTCTGCACGGCCATTTTAGGGTGTCGCCATTTTGAATTATGTTTCAAAGTCGCTGTATTTTTTTGAACGCATGATATCGCATCGCTCCGCACAAATAATTACAAAAAATGTTTTGGCCCCGTTCCCTGAAGCTACTCACTAAGTCTGGTAGAAGGCGCGACTCTTGTGGTCAAAAGTTATAATAGAAATATCATAAAAATGCTAATAACTTTTGAAAAAATTTAATCATTGAAATGAAAGTCATGTCTCTATATTCTTTGGGTCATGCCGAGAACATCGACTTATGAATTATTCCAAAATTGGCAAATACTTCCTGTCCGCCATTTCTCTTTATTAAAGTTGAAACTCTACTTTTTTCAACTCCTCCTAAACCGCTAGTCCGATTTTCACCAAATTTGACTCCGGATCATCTTCAGAGTGTGCTGGATGACAAAAGTTATGGATTTTGTGGTTGATATATCGCAGAATGGCTTCGCTTAGCCATCAACGGTAATTTGTTCAGTAGATGCCAAAATACATCTGAGGCTGTATCTCGGCAAAGCTTTGACATATTTGCACTAAACGGTATGTGTCACCGGAAACGCTGACTGACCATGCCACATCGACTTGGTAACAGCGCCACCTATTGGTCAAGAGTACAAACCATTCATTATCCATTAATACTACATTTATTAAAATGCTAATGAATTTTTATTGCATTAGCTTATTGTAATGAAACTCATCTCAAAATATTCCTTGCCTTGAATCTAATAAATATAGATACCAAATATAGCCAGTATACGCTGAACTTCCTGTCCGCCATTTTGATTTAAGCGCTGAAAACGCATTTTTTCTGAATCTCTCATTTAAACGCTTGGTCCGATTTTTCACCGTAAAATTGAATCGGCACATCTCCTTCAGACTGAAGCTGAACTAAATGCATATGGATTTTGGTATCGATAGAGAAACCGCTTATCTGCATAGAGCAGGTACGATTTCTGTATGATGCCAAATGAGATTCCCCAGCCTGTATCTCTACTGCAATGCTTTGGCATACTGACACCAAACTTTGTGTGTGCCATTGTCACCTCACACAGAACACACCAAAATGATTTGATCACAGCGCCACCTGTTGCTCAAAAGTGATAAGCCATTTAATCATAATACTAGTGCTTGTATTTATGATTTTTCCGCCATTTCAATTACAATCATCCTAAAATGGCTTCAGTTACTCCTTTCTGCATTTGGTCTGATGGTCCATGCCATGCTTAGCTCCTCAATTTGCCTTTAGAGTGCTTGGCCCCGTAATTGCTGCTTGCAGCTATATTTAGGGGCCAAGCACTGAAGGTGCGGAGGCACCTATTGAAATCGTTAGATTTCTT
>NC_056610.1:24155692-24155927 GCF_018340385.1 Cyprinus carpio
GTTTCAACAGGCCAAGTCGAATAACTTTTGAACCGTAAGCCACAAAATGAAAATTCTTTTTCCTCTGAATCCTTGGCTCAGGCCAAGTCGAATGAACCCCGAAATTCAAAAATCTCATGGTTTAGTTTTTTCGCTATTTTCAATTGTTCGAAAAACCTTCTTTTTCGAACTCGTCCTAGATGGTTAGTCCAATTTTCACAAAAATTGGCTCAGATCATCTTCAGGTGATGCCGGC
>NC_056610.1:24157483-24186518 GCF_018340385.1 Cyprinus carpio
CTAAATTCTTTGGATAATGCCGAGAACATCGATACCAATTATGACAAAATTAGTACTTCACACTGACAATTAAACAACTAATTTGACAACAGCGCAACATATGGCCAAAAAGTGATAAGCCAATAAATTCCTATTACTAGTTGTTGTCTTTATTGTTTTCAAGCCATTTTGCCTAAAATAATATTAAAAAAGGTTTAATAATCAAGTCTGCCGTTTCGTCATGAAGCCTTGCCTCTGTAGGCTGGCCCCATAAGTGTGGGTTGCTGCTGCAAGCTATATTATTAATTATTATTCTTCCGCCTTCCGCCGCAAGTTGGCCAAGACCATAGAAACGATTGCGGGAAAGTTCTAAAATTTGGAACGCTAAGAGAGGACATTGGTCACACAAAATTTAACAGAGCCAATGTGAAGTCTTAATTCAAACTACATCTAGGCCACCAATTGTACCAATACTTTAAAAAAATTTTTATCTAATACGTCTTTTTTTGAACCTTAATGGTACATAAGGAAACCTTATATTTTTCTCTGGAATCTTGGCTCATGGCAAGTTCGATTGAACCCCAAAATTCAAAAATCGCAAGGTTTAGTTTTTTTTCTATTTTTAGATATTCGAAAAAAGTACTTTTTCTATCTCTTCCTAGACCGGTTAGTCCGTTTCTCACCAAAATTAGCTCAGATCATCTTCAAGACCATGCTGGCAGCAAAAAGTTATGGAAATTCAAGTTGATTATTCAAAACGTTCTGGAATAAACACGCAACCGAATTCAAGAAAAAGCACGCAAAAATAGTTATGAGGCCATATCTCCGTAACCGTTTAGCGTATTGAAACCAAACTTGGTGTATGTTGTAACAAGCATAGCCTGAGGCTACCTGCACTGTTTTGGTGCAGTGCCCCCTAGTGGTCAGGAGATACGAAAAATGCATATTTTTTTGCACAGAACGTCTGAATAGTTTGGCCAAAAATCACAGAACTGGTCTCTTCAGATTCGGTGCATCATGTTGAATCGAACGATACCCAGTTTTTCCCATGTCAGCCATTTTGGGCGTCGGCCATTGTGAATTATTATCTAAGTTGATGTATTTCAAAAACGCATTAGCGTATCGTTACGACACTAATTACAAAAATGTTCGACACCGTGCCCTGATGGTACTCAAAAAACTTTGGGCACAGCGCCACCTTGTGGTCAAAAGTTATAAAGAAATTTAACATTTATGCTAATAACGTTTGAATACATTGGACTATTGGAATGAAAGTGGTATCACTAAATTCTTTGGATCATGCCGAGAACATCGATACCAATTATGACAAAATTGGCCAAACTTCCAGTCCGCCATTTTGATTCATGATGAAAACCTAATTTTTCAAACTCCTCCTAGACCGTTAGTCCAATTTTCACCAAATGTGACTCAGATCATCTTCGGAAGATGCTGGCAAAAAGTTATGGATTTCGTGTCGATATACAAAACCGTTTTCGTTTAGCGCATTAACAAATTTGTTGGAAGGATGCCAAAATGTATCTGGGGCTGTATCTCTGCACAGCTTTGACATATTTACACCAAACTTTGCATGTGCCATTGTCACCACAAGTTGATCATGCCCACTTCAATTTGGTAACAGCGCCACCTATTGGTCTGGAGTAATAGACATTCATTAATTCTTATTTATTAGCATTTTTGAAAATTTCATAACTTTTGATTTCATTGACCTATTGTAATGAAACTGATCTCAAAATGTTTCTTGGGTCATGCCGACAACATACATATCAATTATGTCATAATAAGCCGAACTTTCTGTCGGCCATTTTGATTTATGTTGAAAACATACTTTTTTGCTCTCCCCATCAACCTTTGGTCCAATTTTCACCAAAATTGAGTACAATCATCTTCAGACTGTGCTGACAGAAGGTTATGGATTTTGTGTCGATAGACACAACCGTTTTCATACAGCGCTGCTATAAACTTTAAGCACTGTGTCAAAATGACTCTAAGGCTAAATCTCTTCAAAGCTTTGACTCAAACATGATAAGCCAATAAATCTATATTCAATAGTCACCTCACACTGACCATTCCACACTAATTTGGTAACAGCGCCACCTATTGGTCAAACATGATAAGCCAATAAATCCTATTACTAGTTGTTGTGTTTATTGTTTTCAAGCCATTTTGTCTAAAATAATCTTAAAACGGTTTTAATTACTCATTCCCACCGTTTGGCTGAAGCTTGCTCCTGTAGTGCTTGGCCCCGTAATTGCTGCTTGCAGCTATATTTAGGGGCCAAGCACCGAAGGTGCGTAGGCACCTATTGTATCCGTTGGCGTTATTAGGGGCCAAGCACCGAAGGTGCTTAGGCACCTATTGTAATCGTTAGGATTCTTTTTATTATTATTCTTCCGCTTCCGCCACAAGTCTATGGCAGCCCATAGAACCGCTTGCGGGAAAGTTATGAAATTTGGCACACTGATAGAGGACAGTCTCAACATAAACCATAGCAAATTTGGAGTCTCTAACTCCAACTCTCTAGCGCCACCACTTGTCAAAATTGTCTATATCTTTATGCTAATAGCTTTTGACCCATAAGGTACAGAAGGAATGTTATATTTTTCTCTGAATCCTTGGCTCATGCCAAGTCGAATGAACACCAAAATTCAAAAATCGCAAGGTTTAGTTTTTTCGCTATATTTTATTGTTCGTAAAAAACCTAATTTTTCGAACTCGTCGTAGATGGTTTGTCTGATTCTCACCAAAATCGGCTCAGATCATCTTCAGACCATGCTGGCAAAAAGTTATGGAATTCAAGTTGATTCGTACAACCGTTCTCGAATACCACGCGAACAAATTCTACAAAAAGCACGCAAATATGCATGTGAGGCTATAACTCCACAACGGTTTGACGTATTGAGACCAAGCTTGGTGTGTGTTATAACCACCATGACCTGAAACTACTTGCAGTGTTTCGACACAGCGCCACCTAGTGGTCAGGAGATATGAAAAATGCATATTTTTGCTTATAACTTCTGAATGGTTTGGCCAAAAATCACAAAACTGGTCTCTTTAGACTCAGTGGGTCATGTCGAGTCGAATGATATCCAGTTTTCCCATGTCAGCCATTTTGGGCGTCGGCCATTTTGAATTATTACCTAAGTTGCTGTATTTCACAAACGCATTAGCGTATCATTATGAAACTAATTACAAAAATGTTCGACACCATGCCCTGATGGTACTCAAAAATTTTGGGCACAGCGCCACCTTGTGGTCAAAAGTTATAAAGAAATTTACAATAAATGCTAATAACGTTTGAATTCATTGGACTATTGGAATGAAAGTGGTCTCCCTAAATTCTTTGGATCATGCCAAGAACATCGATACCAATTATGACAAAATTGGCCAAACTTCCAGTCCGCCATTTTGATTCATGTTGAAAACATAATTTTTCAAACTCCTCTTAGACCGTTAGTCCAATTTTCACCAAATGTGACTCAGATCATCTTCAGACGATGCTGGCAAAAAGTTATGGATTTCGTGTCGATATACAAAACTCTTTTCGTTTAGCGCACCAACGAATTTGCTGGAAGGATGCCAAAATGTATCTGAGACTGTATCTCTGCACAGATTTGACATATTTACACCAAACTTTGCACGTGCCATTGTCACCACAAATTGATCACGCCACATCAAGTTGGTAACAGCGCCACCTATTGGTCTGGAGTAATAAACATTCATTAATTCGTAATTATTAGCATTTTTGAAAATTTCATAACTTTTGATTTCATTGACCTATTGTAATGAAACTGGTCTCAAAATATTCCTTTGGTCATGCCTACAAAATACATATCTATTATGTCATAATAAGCCAAACTTTCTGTCGGCCATTTTGATTTATGTTGAAAACATTCTTTTTTGCACGCCTCATCAACCGTTTGTCCGATTTTCACCAAAATCGAATCAGATGATCTTCAGACTGTGCTGACAAAAAGTTGTGGATTTCGTGTCGAAAGACAAAACCGTTTTCGTACAGCACCGTTATAAACTTTGAGCATTGTGTCAAAATGACTCTAAGGCTATATCTCTTCAAAGCTTTGACATACTGACACCAAACTTTGTATGTGCAATAGTCACTTCACACTGACCATTCCACACTAATTTGACAACAGCGCCACCTATTGGTCAAACGTGATAAGCCAATAAATCCTATTACTAGTTTTTGTATTTACTGTTTTCAATTCATTTTGCCTAAAATAATCTTAAAATGGTTTTAATTACTCATTCCTGCTGTTCGTCTGAAGCTTGTTCATGTAGTGCTTGGCCCCGTAATTGCTGCTTGCAGGTATATTTATTATTAGGGGCCAAGCACCGAAGGTGCTTAGGCACCTATTGTATCCGTTAGCGTGATTTTTTTCTTCCGCCGCAAGTCTATGGCAGCCCATAGAACCGCTTGCGGGAAAGTTGTATAATTTGGCACATTGATAGAGGACAGTGTCAACATTAACCATAGCAAATTTGGAGTCTCTAAATCCAACTCTCTAGCGCCACCACTTGTCCAAATTTTCTATATCTTTATGCTAATAACTTTTGAACCGTACGCCACAAAATTAAAATTCTTTTTTCCTCTGAATCCTTGGCTCAGGCCAAGACGAATTAACCCCGAAATTCAAAAATCGCAAGGTTTAGTTTTTTCGCTATTTTCAATTGTTCGAAAAACCTACTTTTTCGAACTCGTCCTAGACGGTTAGTCCGATTTGCACGAAAATTTGCTCAGATCATCTTCAGACAATGCTGGCAAAAAGTTATGGAATTCAAGTTGATTCGTTCAACCGTTCTCGACTACCACGCGAAAAAATTCTACGAAAAGCACGCAAAAATGCTTGTGAGGCTATAACTCCGCAACGGTTGGGCGTATTGAGACCAAACTTGGTGTGTGTTATTACAAGCACGACTTGAGACTTGCTGCAGAGTTTCGACGCAGCGCCACCTAGTGGTCAGGAGATATGAAAACTGGATGTTTTTGCTTATAACTTCTGAATGGTTTGGCCAAAAATCACAAAACTGGTCTCATTAGATTCGGTGGGTCATGTCAAGTCGAATGATATCCAATTTTCCCGTGTCGGCCATTTTAGGTGTCGGCTATTTTGAATTATGTTTCAAAATGATGTATTTTTATGAACGCATTATCGTATCGCTACGAAAATAATTACAAAAATGTTTGGCTCCATGCCCTGAAGCTACTCAAAAAGTTTGGTGGCAGCGCCACCTTGTGGTCAAAAGTTATGATGAAATTTAGAAAAATGCTAATAACTTTTGCTTACAGTAGCCTATTGTAACCGGACTGATGTTGATAGATTCCTTGGATCATGACGAGTACACCAATACCAATTTTACCAATATTTGCTAAACTTCCTGTCCACCATTTTGATTCATGTTGATAACATACTTTTTCGAACTCCTCCTAGACAGTTGGTCCGATTTTCACCAAATTTGGCTCGGATCATCTTCAGACAAAGCTGGCAAAAAGTTATGGATTTCGTGTTGCTACATGCAACGGTTTTCGTTTAGCACATGAACGAATTTGCTGGAAAGATGCCAAACTGCATCTGAGAGCTGTATCTCTGTAAAGGTTTGACATATTTACACCAAACTTTGTATGTGCCAGTGTCACCTCACACTGACCATGGCACATCAATTTGTTAACAGCGCCACCTATTGGTCAAGAGTAATAAACCATTCATTAACCTTTAATTGTAAAATTTCCAAAAATGCTAATAACTTTTGATTGCACTAGGCTATTGTAATGAAACTGGACTCAAAATATTCGTTGGGTCATGCCGACAACAGACATATCAATTTTTTAATAGAAAATCTGAACTCCCTTTCCGCCATTTTGATTTATGTTAAAATCCTACTTATTCTAACTCCTCCTCAACTGTTGGTCCGATTTTCAACAAAATTGAATCAGATCATCTTAAGACTGTGCTGACAAAAACTTATGCATTTCATGTCAATTGACAAAACTGTTTTCATACAGCACTGTTACAGATTTTAGGCACGGTGCCAAAATGGTTATGAGGCTATATCTCGGCAAAGCTTTGACATATTTGCACCAAAGTTTGTATGTGTAATTGTCACCTCACACTGACCATGCCACATAAATATGGTAACAGCGCCACATATTGGTCAAGAGTAATAAACCATTCATTAACCATTAATAATTACATTTATAAAAATGCTAATAACTTTTGATTGCATTAGCCTATTGTAATGAAACTGGTCTCAAAATATTCCATGGCTTATGCCGACAACAAAGATACCAAATATACCAGATTAAGCTGAACTTCCTTTCCGCCATTTTGATTTATGTTGAAAACCTACTTTTTTGAACTCCTCATCAACGGTTAGTTCAATTTTCACCAAAATCAAGCCAGATGATCTTCAGACTGTGCTGACAAAAAGTTATGGATTTTGTGTCGATAGACATAACCGTTTTCGCATACCACAGCAACGAATTTGAGGCATGATGCCAAAATGCCACTTGTACCTGTATCTCTGCAGTGCTTTGGCATATTGACCCTAAACTTTGTGTGTGTCATTGTCAACTCACACAGAACACACCACATCAATTTGATAACAGCGCCACCTATTGGTCACACTTGATAAGCCAATAAATCATGCTACTAGAGGTTGTATTTAATTTTTTTCCACCATTACAATTACAATTATCCTAAAATTGCATTTATTGCTCAATGTTGCATTTGGTCTGATGCTCCACGCCATGCTTAGCTCCTCAACTTGCTGCTGGAGTGCTTGGCCCCGTAATTGCTGCTTGCAGCTATATTTATTATTCTTCCGCTTCCGCCGCAAGTCTATGGCAGCCCATAGAACCGAGTGCGGGAAAGTTGTGAAATTTGGCACACTCATAGAGGACAGTGTCAACATTAACCATCGCAAATTTAAAGTCTCTAACTCCAGCTCTCTAGCGCCACCATTTGTCCAAACTTTCAAAAAATGTCTGCTAATAACGTCTGAACCATAAGGTACAGAAGGAACATTATATTTTTCTCTGAATCCTTGGCTCATGCCAAGTCGATTGAACCCCGAAATTCAAAAATCGCAAGGTTTAGTTTTTTTCATATTTTTAGATATTCAAAAAAAGTACTTTTTCTATCTCTTCCTAGACGGTTAGTCCGACTCTCACCAAAATGAGCTCAGATCATCTTAAGACCATGCTGGCAAAAACTTATGGAATTCAAGTTGATTATTCAAAACGTTCTGGAATAACACGCAAATGCATTCAAGAAAAAACAAGCAAAAATAGTTATGAGGCTATATCTCCACAACGATTTAGCGTATTGAGACCAAACTTGGTGTATGTTGTAACAAGCATAGCCTGAGGCTACCTGCAGTGTTTCGGTGCAGAGCCCCCTAGTGCTCAGGAGATACGAAAAATGCATATTTTTGCCCAGAACTTCTGAATGGTTTGGCCAAAAATCACAAAACTGGTCTCTTCAGATTTGGTGAATCATGTTGAATCAAATGATACCCAGTTTTCCCATGTCAGCCATTTTGGGCGTCGGCCATTTTGAATTATTATCTAAGTTGCTGTATTTCACAAACCCATTAGCGTATCGTTACGACACTAATTACAAAAATGTTCTACACCGTGCCCTGATGGTACTCAAAAACTTTGGGCACAGCGCCACCTTGTGGTCAAAAGTTATAAAGAAATTTAACATATATGCTAATAACGTTTGAATACATTGGACTATTGGAATGAAACTGGTCTCCCTAAATTCTTTGGATCATGCCGAGAACATCGATAACAATTACGACAAAATTGGCCAAACTTCCTGTCCGCCATTTTGATTCATGTTGAAAACCTAATTTGTCAAACTCCTCCTAGACCGTTAGTCTAATTTTCACCAAATGTGACTCAGATCATCTTCAGACGATGCTGGCAAAAATGTTATGGATTTCGTGTCGATATACGAAACGGTTTTCGTTTAGCGCACCAACGAATTTGCTGGAAGGATGCCAAAATGTATCTGAGGCTGTATCTCTGCACAGATTTGACATATTTACACCAAACTTTGCATGTGCCATTGTTACCACAAATTGATCACGTCACATCAATTTGGTAACAGCGCCACCTATTGGTCTGGAGTAATAAATATTCATTAATTCGTAATTATTAGCATTTTTGAAAATTACATAACTTTTGATTTCATTGACCTATTGTAATGAAACTGGTCTCAAAATATTCCTTGGGTAATGCCGACAACATACATATCTATTATGTCATAATAATCCAAACTTTCTGTCGGCCATTTTGATTTATGTTGAAAACATACTTTTTTGCACTCCTCATCAACCATTTGTCCGATTTTCACCAAAATCGAATCAGATGATCTTCAGACTGTGCTGACAATAAGTTGTGGATTTCGTGTCGATAGACACAACCGTTTTCGTACAGCGCCGTTATAAACTTTGAGCATTGTGTCAAAATGACTCTAAGGCTATATCTCTTCAAAGCTTTGACATACTGACACCAAACTTTGTATGTGCAATATGTACTTCACACTGACCATTCCACACTAATTTGACAACAGCGCCACCTATTGGTCAAACGTGATAAGCCAATAAATCCTATTACTAGTTGTTGTCTTTATTGTTTTCAAGCCATTTTTCCTAAAATAATCTTAAAACGGTTTTAATTACTTATTCCTGCCGTTCGTCTGAAGCTTGCTCATATAGTGCTTGGCCCCATAATTGCTGCTTGCAGCTATATTTATTATTATTATTCTTCCGCTTCCGCCGCAAGTCTATGGCAGCCCATAGAACCGATTGCGGGAAAGTTCTAAAATTTGGAACGCTAATAGAGGACATTGTCAACATTAACCAGAGCCAATGTGAAGTCTCTAATTCAAACTCTCTAGCGCCACCACTTGTCCAAACTTTCAAAAATTTTATGCTAATAACGTTTGAACCTTAAGGTACATAAGGAACATTATATTTTTCTCTGAATCCTTGGCTCATGCCAAGTCGATTGAAACCCAAAATTCAAAAATCACAAGGTTTAGTTTTTTTTCTATTTTTATATATTCGAAAAAAGTACTTTTTCTATCTCTTCCTAGACAGTTAGTCCTTTTCTCACCAAAATTAGCTCAAATCATCTTCAGACCATGCTGGCAAAAAGTTATGGAATTCAAGTTGATTATTCAAAACGTTCTGGAATAACACGCAACCGAATTCAAGAAAAAGCACGCAAAAATAGTTATGAGGCCATATCTCCGTAACCGTTTAGCGTATTGAAACCAAACTTGGTGTATGTTGTAACAAGCATAGCCTGAGGCTACCTGCACTGTTTTGGTGCAGTGCCCCCTAGTGGTCAGGAGATACGAAAAATGCATATTTTTTTGCACAGAACGTCTGAATAGTTTGGCCAAAAATCACAAAACTGGTCTCTTCAGATTCGGTGCATCATGTTGAATCGAACGATACCCAGTTTTCCCATGTCAGCCATTTTGGGCGTCGGCCATTGTGAATTATTACCTAAGTTGCTGTATTTCACAAACGCATTAGCGTATCATTATGAAACTAATTACAAAAAATGTTCTACACCGTGCCCTGATGGTACTCAAAAACTTTGGGCACAGCGCCACCTTGTGGTCAAAAGTTATAAAGAAATTTACAATAAATGCTAATAACGTTTGAATACATTGGACTATTGGAATGAAAGTGGTCTCCCTAAATTCTCTGCATCATGCCGAGAACATCGATACCAATTATGACAAAATTGGCCAAACTTCCTGTCCACCATTTTGATTCATGTTGAAAACCTAATTTTTCAAACTCCTCCTAGACCGTTAGTCCAATTTACACCAAATGTGACTCAGATCATCTTCAGACAATGCTGGCAAAAAGTTATGGATTTCGTGTCTATATACAAAACGGTTTTCGTTTAGCGCACCAACGAATTTGTTGGAAGGATGTCAAAATGTATCTGAGTCTGTATCTCTGCACAGATTTGACATATTTACACCAAACTTTGCATGTGCCATTGTCACCACAAATTGATCAATTTAGTAACAGCGCCACCTATTGGTCTGGAGTAATAAACATTCATTTATTCTTAATTATTAGCATTTTTGAAAAATTCATAACTTTTGATTGCCTTGACCTATTGTAATGAAACTGATCTCAAAATATTTCTTGGGTCATGCCGACAACATACATATCAATTATGTCATAATAAGCCGAACTTTCTATCGGCCATTTTGATTTATGTTGAAAACCTACTTTTTTGCTCTCCTCATCAACTTTTGGTCCGATTTTCAACAAAATCGAATAAAGTCATCTTCCGACTGTGCTGACAAAATGGATTTCGTGTCGATAGAAGCAACCGTTTTCGTACAGCGCCGCTATAAACTTTAAGCACTGTGTAAAAATGACTCCAAGGCTATATCTCTTCAAAGCTTTGACATACTGACACCAAACTTTGTATGTGCAATAGCCACCTCACACTGACCATTCCACACTAATTTGGTAACAGCTCCACCTATTGGTCAAATGTGATAAGCCAATAAATCCTATTACTAGTTGTTGTGTTTATTGTTTTCAAGCCATTTTGCCTAAAATAATCTTAAAACGGTTTTAATTACTCATTCCCACCACTCGTTTGAAGCTTGCTCCAGTAGTGCTTGGCCCCGTAATTGCTGCTTGCAGCTATATTTCTTATTCTTATTATTTTTTTCCAACGTCTCGGGGGCTTTTGGGGCCCTTAACATGCTCAAAAACTCTTGAAAATTGGCACACACATTGGAACCTGCGGCCATTAGGGCCGGGCAGAGACTGATACACGGGCGTGGCACAGGGGCTCTACAGCGCCCCCTGGAATATGGAGGGCCATATATCATACATACTTGCACGTAGACGTATGAAACTCGGTACACATATAGATCTCAACAAGCCAAACAACTTTCGTACTGCATGTCATAGGCTCCGCCCAACAGGAAGTTGGCTATTTAGGGTTTAGTATTCTTATTTTTCGTCAAAGTTTTGGGGGCTTTTGGGGCCCTTAACATCTCTCTCTAACTCTTGACAATCTGCACACACCTTAGAATCTGTGGCCATTAGGAGGCTGCAGAGGCTGAGACCCGGGCGTGGCACAGGGGCTCTACGGCGCCCCCCGGAACACAGTCAGAAATGTTGATGTATAGTTCAAACATACTTGCACGTATTCATATGAAACTTCAGTACACATATAGATCTCATTGTGCCGAACAACTTTCGTATTGCATGTCATAGGCTCCACCCAACAGGAAGTCATCTATTTAGAGCTATGTAAAAAGCGCATGCTCTGGAATTTGATATACTTGTCATAGGTTTTTTAACCCGATTGCCACCAAACTTGGTCAACATGATCTCAATACATTGGGGATGCAAAATTGCCAGGGGATTTTAGGATATCTCGAACGGTTTGCTCGTGGCGAGGCGTTGAAATTATGGCGAGAAATGAGAAACAGGAAGTGTCTAATAAAATCCACATACATTTCCTGATTTTAATTAAACTTCATCAATTTGTTCGTTGTATGATGCCAATCGCATATATGTGACTATTAGGAGTCAAAGTTATAGCGCCACCAACTGGCAGCAGGAAGTGTGTCATTTTCAAAACTCTTTGAATTCAGCATCTTATTTTTACTCAATTTGCTTCAAACTTCATCAGAATAATGACAAAACACGGCCCATGTAAAACTGTTGAGGGGATATTGATATCTAATATAGTGTTGCCATGGCAACATATCAAACTGGAATATTTTTCTGTATAATATCTTCTGATTTTGAGGCACATAACATGCTTAGAATTTCATGAAACTCAGAACACATATCAGTATTAATGATAGCTAGACACTGTCAAAAGGTCATAAAAGGGCGTGGAGGAGGCACTCTATAGCGCCACCTTTTGTCAAAAGTGGGGGGCTTAGTTTTAGCTACAGACACCAAACTCGGTACATATATTGTTCTTATTAAGACGGACAACTTTCTAATTTACACTCATTAGCTACGACCAACAGGAAGTCGGCTATTTTGATTTGAATATGGATTTTTGGCTCTGTGTGAGGAGTGTATGTGTGCTGAGACTTTCATTGTCTGAGAGAAATTGTGCCTCTACAGGAGCAATTTCTGGGACTGAGAGGGAGGAGTCTCCCTTAGTTTCACTTTTAAATCGGTTAAAAATACATATAAATAAATAAATTTTATTCACACTGACAAGCTAAACCAACATATCTTATTATAAGCGGGTCAGGGCTCATTAATAATTGATGTCTGGCCAGAGAACAGAGAGATAGACGAGAGATAAATCACTGCTCCGAACAGCGCGTGCTGTCTCAACGAGCTCACAACAAACGAGTTTATTCTTGTTTAAGACCTTTTAAAAATAAAATATTGCAGCGATTGCACACAATCCGCCAATTAGAACACACCAAGAGCTAAATTCAGATGTTTGTGAGTGTTAAAAATGAAATATTTGCTGCAGCCTGTCTGACAGCGCGAGACTTCTGAACACTTCAAGGGAAAAAAGTCTACATACAGAAATTACAGCCTTTTACATCAAAACACTGCGGCGAATTAACACAAAACAATTAGAAGAACATATTATAGAGATGAAAATGAGTGTTTATGAGTGCTTGTGAGATTTTCTTTGTCTAAGGGCTAAACATCACATCGATTGCTCTGCTCTCCAGAACACGGTGATGGTTTTTCAGCGAGAACGGACAAATAAATACACGTTTAGTTCACACTGACAAGCTGAACCACCATATGTTATTATAACCGGCTCAGATCTCATTAATAATTGATGTCTGGCCAGAGATCAGTGAGAAAGACCAGAGAGCAATCACCGCTGCATCTGCGCGTGCTGTCATACAACGAGCTCACAATAAAAGCATTTTTATAGTTTTAAGAGCTTTTTAAAACAAGATATTACCGCGAATGCAAATAATCCACCCATTAGAACACAACAAGAGCTGAATTCAGCTAATTTCAGAACTGTTTAATTGTGAAAAGAAATACTATTTGACAGCGCGAGACAGTCTAAGGGCAGAATAACATCTATCTCTCGAGGTCCAGAGGACGCTGATTCTGGCTTTTCGTCGCAAGAACGAACAAATCAAGTACAAAATTATTTCAAAATACATAATAGCTTGGCGAATATAAACGAAAACAGCCACGTGAACGTAAACTGTTGAGAAGTAAATCTGAAGTGGATCATGATACTGGAATTGAATATTAAAGTGACTGCATTCCAGCTGCTTTCTGTCTTCAATTTTAATATATAAAAACAGAAAATCATTCGTCTTGGCTGTTTTTTTTGTATGTGTGTATGTATTCATGTATTTATTATATATATATATATATATATATATATATATATATATATATATATTGCTCTAACAAGAATTTATCTATATTTAATTAAATCGATGACGTTATTTTACATTTGATTTGTCCATTTCTGCATCTAAACATCTATAAACCTAAAACATGCACTATTAAACTATTGTTAGCAATTCCTTTATCGTCCAATTTAACTGGTGTACACACTTTTATTTTCATAATAAACTTGTTTTTTTAGATTATAGACAGTTACAGTGATCTATAATAAATATCAACAGGTTTTGTTCAAGCTGCTTAAAATGTTTGAAGTAGGCTATTTTTTTTAAAAATGTAAATCCTAAAAAAAAAAAAAAAAAAAAACTTTGGGAAACAGCCATATTTATGAAAAGGTGCTTAACCTATAGGGAAAAAAAATGAATTAAATTAGTGTTTAATTTTTAGTAATGACCATTTTTGTTGTCATAAAAAACCTTCTTCATTACAAAACAAAATAACAATTGTCAATAGTAAATATTATGAAAACAATAACTGTTGTACTTTTTTCATCATTATATAGTTTATGTATTATAATTCTAAAAACAAAAACTAATTTAGCAACTCACATAGTAATCATTCAACACTGCATAAAATTGTAAGTTGGAAATTAAACTCATGATTAAGCATGAAATAAGATACAGAATCAGTAAATTAGATTTTAATATGGGTATATTATCAGTAAACTAATCATTAAATATGTATAATCATTCAAAAAATATTGGACCCTTTCATAATGTTGTTCAAAAATGAAGGCCACAATGCTAATGTTGTCCACTCGATGGCGCCACAAGATAGCAAATACTTCAAGATCTGTTCAAAGACTTGAAAATGTTTAATTTATGTGCATAAATAAAAAATGCATATACATTCATTATTTTTTCATAAACTTTAATAAAGCCCAATATAGTAATTATGCAAAAGCTATCATCTCCTAAATACCATTACTTTTTGATATTTTAATAGTATTGACAACATTTTTCTCAAGTTATCACACATAACTGAAAAATTGTAGAAGGGACACTATATTAGTTATCTATTTTCATGTTGTGCATATAATAGTACTCACATAAGGACTCATAATTTACTTGAAAAGAGACACGTCCACTATGTAACTGCATCATCTACACAAACCATTGTACTTGGACCCCTTATGATTACCTTGACTTAAACCACATTGTTTCAGTTACCTTCTGTGTCTTTGCCCACAACGCTTCAGTGACTAGAATGTGAAATAGCAAACAGGGGAAAAAATAAAAGTCATGACTTTATTTGCATCCAGCTAGCCTGCATCCAGCTAGCCAACTCTATTACAGATGTTCCACAGCCAAGACTTTTATTAGAATAGAAAATAGCAAGTGTTCAAATACATAGTTTATTAATCATTTAATTTCACTTTCTTTATGAATATTGTTCTGTGTATGTAACTTCAAAGTCTTGATGGTTCGGATTAACCCGTTAATTGCCATATCCCTTAAAACCTGAGTGCCAGAGGGTTACTGTAAATGCATATGCCCGCTGGGCACAGTTTACCTGATGCCACCGGGGTGGCGTTTGCGCTGATGGCTTGAGCCCGCCATCGCTGCTTGCAGCTATATTTCTTATTATTTTTTTCCAACGTCTCAGCGGCTTTTGGGGCCCTTAACATGCTCGAAAACTCTTGAAAATTGGCACACACCTTGGAATCTGCGGCCATTAGGGCCGGGCAGAGACTGATACACGGGCGTGGCACAGGGGCTCTACAGCGCCCCCTGGAATATTGAGGGCTATTTATCATGCATACTTGCACATAGACGTATGAAACTCGGTACATTAATAGATCTCATCAAGCCAAACAACTTTCGTACTGCATGTTATAGGCTCCGCCCAACAGGAAGTTGGCTATTTAGGGTTACGTATTCTTATTTTCCGTCAAAGTTTTGGGGGCTTTTGGGGCCCTTAACATGCTCAAAAACTCTTGAAAATTTGCACACACCTTAGAATCTGTGGCCATTAGGAGGCTGCAGAGGGTGGGACCCGGGCGTGGCACAGGGGCTTTATGGCGCCCCCTGGAACACAGTCAGAAATGTTGATGTATAGCTCACACATACTTGCACATATTCAAATGAAACTTGGTACACATATAGACCTCATTGTGCCGAACAACTTTTGTATTGCATGTCATAGGCTCCGCCCAACAAGAAGTCAGCTATTTAGAGCTATGGAAAAAGTGCATGCTCTGGAATTTGATATACTTGTCATAGGTTTTTTACCCAATTGCCACCAAACTTGGTCAGCATGATCTCAAGACATTGGGGATGCAAAATTGCCAGGGGATTTTTGATATCTCGAACGGTTTGCTCGTGGCGAGGCGTTGAAATTATGGCAAGAAATGAGAAACAGGAAGTGTCTAATAACATCCACATACATTACCTGATTTTAATTAAACTTCATCGGTTTGTTCGTTGTATGATGCCGATCGCATATATGTGACGATTAGGAGTCAAAGTTATAGCGCCACCAACTGGCAGCAGGAAATGTGTCATTTTCAAAATGCTTTGAATTCAGCATCTTATTTTTACTCAATTTGCTTCAAACTTCATCAGAATAATGTCAAAACACAGCCGATGTAAAACTATTGAGGGGATATTGATATCTTATATAGTGTTGCCATGGCAACATGTCAAACTGGAATATTTTTTCCGGTGATTTTGAGGCAGATAACATGCTTAGAATTTCACGAAACTCAAAACACATATCAGTATTGATGATAGCTAGACACTGGCAAAAGCTCATAAGAGGGCGTGGAGGAGGCACTCTATAGCGCCACCTTTTTTCAAAAGTGGGGGGGTTAGTTTTAGCTACAGACACCAAACTCGGTACATATATTGTTCTTATTAAGACAGACAACTTTCTAATTTACAGTCATTAGCTACGACCAACAGGAAGTTGGCTATTTTGATTTGAATATGGATTCTTGGCTCTGTGTGAGGAGTGTATGTGTGGTGAGACTTCCATTGTCTGAGAAAAATTGTGTCTCTACAGGAGCAATTCCCGGCACTGAGAGGGAGGAGTCTCCCTTAGTTTCACTTTTAAATCGGTCAAAAATACAAATAAATAAATAAATTTAATTCACACTGACAAGCTAAACCAACATATCTTATTATTAGCGGGTCAGGGCTCATTAATAATCGATGTCTGGCCACAGAACAGTGAGATAGACGAGAGATAAATCACCGCTCCGATCGGCACGTTCAGTCTCAACGAGCTCACAACAAACGAGTTTATTCTTGTTTAATACCTTTTAAAAATAAAATATTTCGGCGATTACACAAGATCCACCCATTAGAACACACCAGGAGCTAAATCCAGATGTTTGTGAGCTGTTAATGTTAAAATTGCTGCAGCCTGTCTGACAGTGCGAGACTTCTGAACACTTGAAGGGAAAAAAAGTCTACATACAGAAACTGCAGACTTTTACATTAAAACACTGTGGCGAATCAACACAAAACAATTAGAAGAACATATTATAGAGATGAAAATGAGTGTTTATGAGTGCTTATGAGATTTTCTTTGTCTAAGGGCTGAACATCACATCGATTGCTCTGTGCTCCAGAACACGGTGATGGTTTTTCTTGGCGAGAACGGACAAATAAATACACGTTTCATTCACACTGACAAGCTGAACCAACATATGTTATTATTACGAGGTCAGATCTCATTAATAATTGATGTCTGGCCAGAGATCAGTATGAAAGACGAGAGAAAAATTACCGCTGCATCAGCATGTGCAGTCTCACCACGAGCTCACAATAAAAGCATTTTTATAGTTTTAAGAGCTTTATAAAATAAAATATGACTGCAAATGCACACAATCCACCCATTAGAACACAACAAGAACTAAATTAAGGTGTTTTTGAGCTGTGTAATTGTGAAAATGAAGGACTGTTTGACAGCGCGAGACTGTCTAAGGGCAGAATAACATCGATCTCTCGAGCTCCAGAGGACCCTGATTCTGGCTTTTCGTCTCAAGAACGAACAAATCACGTACAAGATTATTTCAAAATACATAATAGCTTCGCGAATATAAACGAAAACAGCCACTTGAACATAAACTGTTGAGAAATAAATCTGAAGTGGATCATGATACTGGATTTGAATATTAAAGTGACTGTATTTACCAGCTGCTTTCTGTCTATGAATTAAAAACTATGAATTAAATTAGTGTTTAATTTTTAGTAATGACCATTTTTGTTGTCATAAAAACCTTCTTCTTTACAATACACAATAACAATTTTCAATAGTAAATATTATGAAAACAATAACTGTTGTAATTTTTTCATCATTATATAGTTTATGTATTAGAATTGTAAAAACAAAAACTAATTTAGCAACTCACATAGTAATCATTCAACACTGCTTAAAAATGTAAGTTGAAAATTTAAACTCATGATTAAGCATGAAATAAGATACAGAATCAGTAAATTAGATTTTAATGTGGGTATATTATCAGTAAACTAATCATTAAATATTTATAGTCATTCAAAAAATATTGGCCCCTTTCATAATGTTGTCCAAAAATGAAGGCCACTCGATGGCGCCACAGGATAGCAAATACTTCAAGATCTGTTCAAAGACTTAAAAATGTTTCATTTATGTGCATAAATAAAAAATGCATAAACATTCATTCTTTTTTCATAAACTTTAATAAAGCCCAATATAGTAATTATGCAAAAGCTATCATCTCCTAAATACCATTATTTTTTTGTTATTTTAATTGTATTGACAACATATTTCTCAAGTTATCACACATTACTGAAAAAGTGTTGAAGGGACACTATATTAGTTATCTATTTTAATGTTGTGCATATAATAGTACTCACATAAGGACTCATAATTTACTTGAAAAGAGACACGTTCATTGTGTAACTGCATCATCTACACAAACCACTGTGCTTGGACCCCTAATAATCACCTTGACTTAAACCACATTGTTTCAGTTACCTTCTGTGTCTTTGGCCACAACGCTTCAGTGACAGGAATGTGAAATAGCAAACGGGAAAAAATAAAAGGCATGACTTTATTTGCATCCAGCTAGCCAACTCTATTACAGATGTTCCACAGCCAAGACTTTTATTAGAATAGAAAATAGGGAGGGTTCGAATAAATAGTTTATTAATCATTTAATTTCACTTTCTCAATGAATATTGTTCTGTGTATGGGATTTCAAAGTCTTGATGCTTTGGATTAACCCCTTAATTGCCGTATCCCTTAAAACCTGACTGCCAGACGGTTACTGTAAATGCATGTGCCCGCTGGGCACAGTTTACCTGATGCCACCGGGGTGGCGTTTGCGCTGATGGCTTGAGCCCGCCATCCGTTTATTTTTCTTCTTCTTCTTCTTCTTCTTCTCCGCAATGAGTCGCATTTTTGAGGGCCTAAACATGCTCCAAAACTCACGAAACTTTGCACTTAGTTAAGTGTTAAAGCATGCTACTAATGCAGTGAAAAGGGAAGTTGCTGTAACTCAGGTTAGCAATGTCCGATCTGCCCCAAACTTCACAGATTTTGCTGCCAGGTTATTTTTAATTTTATGAGCAAATTTTGCATAATTTTTGTCATTTGCATGCCTTGTAATTTAACGAACTCCTCCTAGAGATTTATTCAGATCAACACCAATTTTGGTATGCCTAATATAAAGGCCTTTGCGATGTTAAATTGCGAAGATCTTGAGTTTTCGTTGACGGACGTGTCCGTGGCGGCCTGACGAATTTCGATGTTTCGCCATGAAAAATGAAGTTGCTATAACTCAGACATACAATGTCCAATCTGCCCCAAACTTCACATGTTTGATAAGACTCCTGACCTGAAAAGATTGATGTGCTTATATTCAGTTATAGTCATAGTGCCACCTACTGGCAACAGGAAGTGACATATTTTACGTTGTAATAAACTACTCAGATATGACATCAATTTTTTTTTTTTTAGACACTCTGTTCTAAAGGCCTGTGCGATGTTAAATTGTGAAGATCTTGAGTTTTCATTAAAGGGTGTGTCCATGGCGCCGTGACAAAGTTCTATGTCTCGCCATGGGAATAGAAGTTGTTGTAACTCAGGAATAAAACGTCCAATCTTCCCCAAACATAACATGTTCGAAAAGAGTCTTGGCCTGAACACCTCTGAAGGTCAATATTCCACTATAATCATAGCGCCACCTGCTGGCAACAAGAAATGGCTTGTTTTACACTAACTTAAACATACAATTTCCAATGTGCACCAATCTTCAGATATTTGGAAAGAGTCATGGCATGAAGACATCTAAAGGCCAATGTTCAGTTATAATCATAGCGCCACCTGTTGGCAATAGGACACCTCATGCTTTATACTAACTCAAACATTCCATTTTCAATCTGCACTAAATTTCATATGCTTGATAAAAGTGCTGCAGTAAAGAAATGTACATGCCAAAATCCAGTTATAGTCATAGCGCCACCAGCTGGCAGCAGGAAAATTGGCACATATAAATGGCTTTGAAATATTTATCTTATATTTACCAGATTAAACGCATATTTCTCGCCGTTCGCTGTTTTACAAAAGCCACCCACTTGTGGTGAGCCCGGGTGCAAGGGCCCGTTCATCGCTGCTTGCAGCTTTAATTATTATTAGGGCCCGAGCACCGATGGTGCGAGGACCCTCTTGGAATTGCTGTGTTTATTATTAGGGCCCGAGCACCGATGGTGTGAGGACCCTGTTGGAATTGCTTCATTAGGGCCCGAGCACTGCAGTGCGAGGACCCTCTTGGAATTGCTCCGTTTATTCTTCTTCTTCTTCTTCTTCTCCGCAATGAGTCGCATTTTTGAGGGCCTAACCATACTCCAAAACTCACGAAACTTTGCACACGCATCAGAACTGGCGAAAATTTACATCTGATATAGGTTTCAGAAGTGGGTGTGGCAAAATGGCTCGATAGCGCCACCTATTAAATTTCAAACGGAGTGCGCCTCGAGCTACGTTTCACGTACATGCATGAAAATTGGTACACACGTGTAGCACACCATTATCTACAAAAAAGCCTCTTGGTACAAAATCCAAAACCCAACAGGAAGTAAGTTAATTTGAATTTCCTGTAGGATTTTTGTGCAGTTTTTGCCATTTCCATGCCTCGTACTTTGACGAACTCCTCCTACAGTTTTAATCGGATTGTCTTCAAATTTGGTGAGGGTCACCATAAGACCTTTGTGATGTTAAATTGCGAAGGTTTTGAGTTTTCGTCAAGGGGTGTGTCCCTGGCGGCCTGACAAAATTTGATGTTTCGCCATGAAACAGGAAGTTGCTGTAACTCAGGCAAGGAATGTCCGATCTGCCCCAAACTTCACATGTGTGATAGGTGTTCTGTCCTGAACAAACACTCATGAACAAATTCAGTTATAGTCATAGCGCCACCTGCTGGCAACAGGAAGTGACATGGTTAAAACTGTTATGGACTCCTAGGAACATATTAAAAAGTGTCAACAAGTGTTAAATAGGCTGGAAAAATGCTAGAAACATACTAAAACATGCTAGCAACACTTAGCTAAGTGCTAAAGCATGCAACTAATGCAGTGAAAAAGGAAGTTGCTGTAACTCAGGCCAGCAATGTCCGATCTGCCCCAAACTTCAAACGTTTGACAAGATTCCTGTCCTGAACACATCAACATGCCCGTATTCGGTTATAGTCATGGCGCCACCTATTGGCAACAGGAAGTGACTTGTTCACCACTGTTATGGACTCCTTGCAAAAATAATAAAAAGCATCAACATGTGTTAAATAGATTGGCAAAATTCTAGAAGCATGCTAAAACATGCTAGCAACACTTAGCTCAGTGTTAAGGCATGCTATTAATGCAGTGAAATAGAACATTACTGTAACTCAAGCATACAATGTCCAATCTGCCTTAAACTTCACAAGTTTGATTAGTGTCCTGGCCTGAAGACATCTACATCTTCCTATTTGGTTATAGCTATAGCACCACCTACTGGCAACAGGAAGTGTCATGTTTTTCACTGATATGCACTATTAGCAAACAAAAAAATATGCCATTGTGTGCTAAACATGGTAGAAATATTCCCTAACATGCTAACAACATTAACTAAGTGCTAAAGCATGCTATTAATACTATGAAACAGGAAGTTGTTGTAACTCAGGCAAGCAATGTGCGATCTGCCCCAAACTTCATACGTTTGATAGGTGTTATGCCCTGAACATACACCCATTCCCAAATTCAGTCATGGACATAGCGCCACCTGCTTGTAACAGGAAGTGACATGGTTAACACTGTAATGGACTCATAGGATCATATTAAAAAGTGTCAACAAGTGTTAAATAGGCTGGCAACATGCTAGAAACATACTTATACATGCTAGTAGCACTTAGCTAAGTGCTAAAGCATGCTACTAATGCCGTGAAAAAGGAAATTGCTGTAACTCAGGCAAGCAAACCTGAGAGAAGACAAAGGCCTGCATAATGAGCATAATAGGCAGGCTAGTCAGCTGTGTCACTGAGAGGGATGAGTTACAAGAAAATGTGAGGACAAAATAACTGTATATAATTTTATGTTTGTAGTTTATTTAGAATATATTTAATTATCCCACAACATAATTTAATATTCACTTGTGAGTCACCAGTTAAACAGTTTATTAGGAACAATCAAATGACTTTCAAACTGAATTTTTTTGCATCATTACTCCAGTCACACAATCCTTCAGAAATACTTTTAACAAATATTTTCTACTAAAAAAACATTTATTGTTATTATTATCATTATTATTAATGTGTGTGTGTATTAATGTTGAGAAAAGAGCTGAGGAAGATATTTTTTTAGGTTTTTTAAGGGGATAAATTGAAAGAACAGCAATGATTGTTACATTTGTTACAGTTACATTTATTGTTACATTTATATTATGTACATCAAGCTTTTTGAATGGTATAGTAGTATGTATATTGTTATTGAAACTTCCTTATATTTCACTTAGTTATATACATTTAGTCAGGAATTATAGTTTGGAAAAAGTCTTTGGAAAAAAAGTCTAACTAGTAAAATGTTTACACGTTATGTGAAAACAGTACAAGTATAAATAAATAAAGAGACTTACTCATGTTTATGATCTCTGCTGAATAAAGTGCTTCATTCTTTTTTCTGAAATCAAATCTCAAAATCCTCAACCACATCACATCTTTTGGGGTGAATTATGTCTTATTCCTCTCATGTGAAGCAAACAGTAAAAATAAAAAAACTTGAAGAACAGTCTATTTCGTTGTCTTCTGTTGTGGGCGTGTTATTCAAAGCCCGTAGCTTCAATTGAAACATTTGAATCTCAAAAGCGTTCAGCTTGAGCGTGAAATCGCATTAGAATAATGAAGAGCGTGAAAAAGCGGACATAGGGTTTGTTTTCCTTATGGTTGCATAAGTGTTTGTTTCAGCGGCTTTTCGTTTAGTTTAAAGTAGACATGTCGAGGCTTTCTATAGATATCTCTCATGTCTCTTGGTTGGTATTCACTGAGTTACAGTTCATTTTAATGGCGCATTTGTAACTGAAGATCAGAAGCGCCAGACAAAGGCTGCAGACAGCACTCCTTGTTTGTTATCTTTATTTTATCCGGTGCAGGAACGTTTGTTGTTGTTGTGTATGCAGCATACAAAAAAAAAATAGACCCTTTACAGATTCGATTGATGTATTGCTTCTCTGTCGCGATCAAAACTGAAAGTGTAATTTAAGTTCTTTCGGGGTTATCAGGAGAAAATACCCCCAAAGCAGCATTATCTGGCGTTGTCGACTCAGAGGGTTAACCCTCTGGAGTCTAAAATTTTGGGGCCTGGAGAGTTTTGTCATGCCCTGACATTTGTGCTTTTTCGGTTTCTTATAAATATCTAAATAGTAAAGTCTAATCTCACTGTAATCAGCACAAACTAGGCTATAATAATATGTGAGCAGCATGTAGCATGTACATGATTGTGTTTTTAGAGAAAAAAAAATGTTATGCTGGTTAGTGAAAAACTAAAATGTTAAAATCACTTGAATAAGGCAATACTTACATACAGAAAATTGGTTCCCAGGAATTTTGAGAACTGGAGCTTGTAGCCTAAATTTTTTTTTTCTAAATGATGTGAAAATCATCTTGTTTACTCACTTACAGAAAACAACATGTTGATTTAAATTTTCTAAGACACTTTTGTTGGTAAAAGTCATATCACAGTGGCGTCAACTATCAGCAGAATTTCACACCTGAGAAGACAAAAGACCTGCATAATAGGCATAATGAGCCATTCAGTCAGCTGTGTGTCACTGAGGGGATGAGTTACTGTACAAGAAAGAATGTGAGGACAAAATAAATGTATATAATAATTTTATGTTTTGTTAGTTTATTTAGAATATATTTAATTATCCACAACATAATTTAATATTCACTTGTGGTACGTTAAAAGCAGTTTATTAGGGAAAAAGAAATCAAAAGCTGACTTTCAAACTGGAATTTTTTTGCATCATTACTCCAGTCACCTGTCTTCAGAAATCCTTTTAACAATCTTATTTCTACAAAAAAAACATTTGTGTTATTATTATCATTGTGTGTGTGTGTGTATTGTGTGTGTGTGTGTGATCTTGGAAAAGAGCTGAGAATATTTTTTTAGGTTTTTGGGGGATAAATTGAAAGAACAGCAATGATTGTTACATTTGTTACAGTTACATTTATTGTTACATTTATATTATTTACATCAAGCTTTTGAATGGTATAGCAGTGTAGGCTATATTGTTATTGAAACTTCATAATATTTCACTTGATTATACATTTAGTCAGGAATTATAGTTTGGAAAAAGTCTTTGGAAAAAGTCTAACTAGTAAAATGTTTTACGTTATGTGAAAACTAATTTTCAGAATATAAATAATTAAAAGAGACTTACTCATGTTTATGAACTCTGCTGAATAAAGCACTTCATTCTTTTTTCTGAGGAAATCCAAATCTCAAATCCTCAACCATCACACATCTTTGGGAAGGTTTGATTCTTGTGTATTTCCACTCTCATCATGAAGCAAACAGTAAAAATAATAAAAACTTGAAGAGAACAGTAGTCTGTTTCAGACGATGATATTTCTATTTGTGTTGAAGCAGCTTCAAGTGGCTGTTGAATCTAAAGCTCTGTGTGGTCGCATTAGAAGATAATGAAGGGAGGCGTGAAAAAGCGGACATCGCGTTGTTTTTCCTTAGGATTACTTTATCACGAATATTTGTTTTCAGCAGCACTTGTTTAGTTTAGAAGTAGACATGTCAGGCTTTCTTTAGATATCTCTCATGTCTCTTAGTTGAGTATTCACTGAGTTACAGTTCATTTAACACTGTATGGACCTGTAACATATTAAAGTGTCAGGAGTGCTAAGTACAAGAACAACAACACCGTCAACATGTTAAAACCTAAAAAAAGCTAGTACGCACATTAGGCTAAGGTGATAAAGCATGCTAACTAACTGCAGTTCAAAAAGGAAGTTGCAGCTTTAACAAAAACAACTCAGGCTAGCAATATCCGATCTGCCCCTAACTTCACAAGTTTCACAAGAGTCTCAGCTCCTGAACACATCAACATATTATGCCTGTTTTTTTTATTATAGGTCATATAGGCGCCCACCTGATGTGGCAACAGGAAACGTGGGATGTTTAACACTGTTATGGTACTCCTGTGCAAAATAATAAAAAGCATCAACGTGGTAAATAGGCTGGCCACAAAATTCTATAAGCATGCTTAAACATGCTAGCAACACTTAGCTCAGTGCTAAAAGCATGCTTATTAAATGCAGTGAAGTGAACATACGTTACTGTAACTCGTGAATACAAATGTCCAATCTGCCTGTCCTGGCCTGAAGATATCTACATGTTCATATTTGGTTCTAGTTTAGTTGCACACCTACTGACACACAGGAAGTGCACATGTTTTAGATACTTTTATGCACTATTAGCTCACACTGTAAAAATATGCCATGTGTGCAAAGTCATCATGCTCAGAAATATGTCTCAAACATGCTAGCAACACTTACTATGTGATAAAGGATGCTATTAATACTATGAAACTAGGAAGTTGTCTGTAACCTCTTTCTTACAATGCCCCAACTCTGCCCCCAAATTTCACACGTTTTTATAAGAGTCACTGGCCTGAAACACATCTAAGGGCCAACAATATGCAATTATAATTATCTTGCGTCACCTGCTGGCAAACAGGAACATGATCTTATTTTGCAATAATCCGGATGCTGCCCAAGGTTCTTCGTGTTTGATATGCATCCTGGCCTGAACTCATCTGTCTAGGGCCAATATTTGTTTATTAAGTCTTAGCTCCAAACACGGCTGGCCACAGGACATGACTTATTTTTAAACTAACTTAAGAACATGAAATGTCTGATCTGCCCTAAACTGCACAGTTTGCTACGATTCCCTAGTTCTCAAACAGATCTTAAGGCCAATATTTCAGTTATCATCATACCGCCCCCCTACGGGTGACAGGAAATTACTTGTTTTAAACTAAATTAAACATGCAATCATCCGTCCTGCCCAAGAGTTCTTGTGGGATATATGCATCCATCTGGCCTGAACTCATCTTTAGGCCAATAGTTGTTTATTAGTCCTTGCCTTCAACCTGCTGCCCACCAGGAAACATTTACTTCTTTACACGAACTTAACATGCCAATTTTCTGATCTGCCCGAAAACTTTGCAATGTTTTGGTAAGAGTCCTGGCATGAAGGACATTTACATGCGTATATCAGTTATATCCTACCTAGATGCGCCACCAGTTGGCAGCAGGAAATGTGGCACGAAAGAGGTACCTTTTTATTAAGCATATTTCCGCAATGTTTTCTGTTCTCTTTCTCCTATGATTGCACCTCGTGGTGGTTTGAGCCAGTGTGCGAGGGCCCTTTCATCGCTGCATGCAGCTTTAATTAGGGCTCCGGCACTGCAAGTTGCGAGGAACCTCTTGGAATTGCCTTTGCTCTCCGTGTATTTAGGGCCCCAGCGACACGATGGTTGTGAGGAACCTATTGTAATCTGCTTTGGTTATTATTAGGGCCTCCGAGCACTGGGCAGTGGCTGAGGAACACTCTTGGAAATGGCTCCGTTTATTTCTTCTTCTTCTGCTTCTTCTTCTCCGCAATGGAGTCCCATTTGGAGAGGGCCTAAACAATGCTCCAAAACGTAAAACCTCATGAAACTTCTGGCACCGCATCAGAACTCTGGCGAAAATTATTACATCTGATATAGGTTTCCTAAGTGGGTGTGGCAAAATGTGAACGGACCAATAGCGCCTCCTATTAAATTTCAACGGAGTCTGCCTCTCGACCTACGTTTCACGTACATGCATGAAAATGTGGTACATACACCCACTTGTAGCACACCATTATTCTACCAAAAAAGTCGTCGTTGGTACAACAATCCAAAAATCCAACAGGAAGTAGTTTATATTTTTGAATTTCCTGTAGGATTTTTTGTGGCAGTTTTTTGCCCATTTCCATGACCTCGTACGTTGACGAACTCCTCCTACAGTTTTAATCGATGATTGTCTTCAAATTTGGTGAGGGGTCATCATAATGACCTCTGTGATGTTAAATTGCGAAGGTTTTGAGTTTGTCGTCAAGGGGTGTTGTCCCTGGCGGATCGGCTGAACCAAAGTTGATGATTTCCTCGAGCCCGTTGAAAACAGGAAGTTTGCTGTAACTCACCAGCAAGCAATGTCGCGATCTGTGTAGCTGCCCAAACTTCACATGTGTGACGGTGTTGTCGGCTGTTCTTGGGTCCAACACCCTCAACATGCACGTATTCGGTTATAGTCATGGCTGCCACACTATTGGCAACAGGAAGTGTCTTGTTTAAACCACTTTGTTTATGGACTCCTTGCAAAAGTAATAAAAAGCTATCAGACCATTGTGTTTTAAATAGGCTGGCAAAAATTCCTAGAAAGCAATGCTAAGAACACTGCTAGCAATGCTTAGCTCAGTGTTAAAGCATGCTATTAATGCAAGTGTGACATAGAACAGTACTTGTAACTCAAGCATACATTGGTCCAATCTGGCTGCCTCAAACTTCACACAAGTTTGAATTAGAGTCCTGGCTGCACAGACATCTACATGTTTCATGATTTGGTTATACTCGCTATAGTGCCACCGTACTGGCAACAGGAAGTGACATGTTTTATAACTGATATGCACTATTCAGCAAACAAAAAAAGTATGCCCTGTGTGCTAACATTCTCGAAATAAACATGCTAACAACATTAACTAAAAAAAGCAGTGCTAAAGCATGCATTAATATTACGAAAACAGGAAGTTGTTTAAATCAGGCAAGCAATGATCCGATCTGCCCCAAACTCATCACGTTTGATAGTGTTTATGCCCCTGAACAACACCTTCCCACAATCAGTATTAGACAAAGCGCAACTGCTTGTAAAGGAAAGTGACATGGTTAAAACACTGTAAGGACTCATAGGATCATGTATTAAAAAGTGTCAACAAGTGTTAAATAGGCTGGCAACATGCTAGAAACATACTTATACATGCTAGTAGCACTTAGCTAAGTTCTAAAGCATGCTGCTAATGCCGTAAAAAAAGGAAATTGCCCCAATCTGCCCCAAACTTCAAACGTTTGACAAGAGTTCTGTCCGGAACACATCAACATGCCCTTATTCGGGTTATAGTCATAGCGCCACCTACGGCAACAGGAAGTGTCATGTTTAACACTGTTATGGACTCCTGGCAACATATTAAAAAGTGTCAGGAAGTACTAAATACACTGGCAACATGTTAAAAACATACTAAAACATGCTAGTAGCATTTAGCTAAGTGCTAAAGCATGCTACTAATGCAGTGAAAAAGGAAGTTGCTTTAACTCAGGCTAGCAATATCCGATCTGCCCCTAACTTCACAAGTTTCACAAGAGTCCAGTCCTGAACACATCAACATGCCAGTTTTAGATTATAGTCATAGCGCCACCTGATGGCAACAGGAAGTTGCATGATTAACACTGTTATGGACTCCTTGCAATCAATTAATGAGTGATAGGCTGGCAAATTCTATAAGCGTAGCTTAAACATGCTGTATAGCTCAGTGTTAGAAGCATGCTATTAATGCAGTGAAGTAGAACATTACTGTAGCCTCCTTAGATACAATGTCAATCTGCCTGTCCTGGCCTGAAGATATCTACATGTTCATATTTGGTTATAGTTATAGTGCCGCCAACTGACAACAGGAAGTGAGCATGTTTTAATGCTTTTTATGCACTATTACTTGCTTACCGTAAAATATGCCATTGTGTGCAAAATCATGCTAGAAATGTATTCTCAAACATACTTTAGCAACCTTACTATAATGATAAAGGATGCACTATTAATACTATATGAAACAGGAAGTTATTTGTAACTCTTTCCTTTGTACTGAGAAATCTGCCCCCAAGATTTCCTGCACGTTTTTATAGAGTCCTCAGCCTGAGACACATCTAAGGCAAATGTTCAATTATTCATAATTATGGCGTCACCTGCTGGCAACAGAAATGACTTAGTTTAAAACTAACCCAAACATGAGAGTATCTGATCTGCCCTAAACTTCACATGTTTGATAAGATT